>NW_017673028.1:123884-154923 GCF_001879085.1 Nicotiana attenuata
AGGGTTCCCTGGGTGACAAAATGAAGCCACTAGTGGTACATGGCAAATTTTCTATAAAGCAAGCTTACTTAATGTTGATGCCACAGTACCAGAAAGTGCAATGGAGGAACTTAATCATGCAGCCAAACATTCATCCCAGATATAGATTTATAACATGGTTGGCTGCACATGAAAGACTAGCTACTGTGGATAGACTTAGCAAGATGGGAATACAGGTGCCACAGGAATGTGTATTCTGCAAGGCTATCACAGAAATACAACACCATCTCTTCTTTGATTGCCCAGTCACAAATAGATTATGGACAAGACTACTGCTATGGCTTGACATAAAGAGAAGTATAAAAGACTGGAGAGAAGAACTAAACTGGGCAAGTAATATGGCCAGGAAAAAGACAGGGAAGGCAGCAATTATCAGCTATGTGTTTGCAATGCTGGTATATAGTATCTGGAGGGAAAGGAATATGATAAGGTTTCAGCAAAGCATATTCGAGGAGCAAAGATTGTGCAGAGAAATAGTCCTACATGTACACACAAGAGGAAGAGATCAACCAAGATGGCAGAAGACATTACAGAGACTTGATAGATTTGCTTGAATTTTCATGTAATTGCTTGTACAAAGTGGTTGAAACTAGAGTTTTGTAGTAGTATGCCTAGTTGGTCAGAATAATGTAAATTGTAACTAGGATGAGCTAGTGAGTAGAGATTGTAGTTGGTCAGCAGTTACATGGCCTTGTACAGATATACTTTGATTAATACAAATTTTGAGTTAATCAAAAAAAGGAAATAAAGATGTTATACCAAGGCTAATCCGTTAGGTTTTACTCTTGCAGGAATTTGACTTGGAGATCCGAGACCGTAAAGGAACAGAGAATCAAGTGGCTGATCATTTATCTTGGTTAGAAACTCGGAATCATTTAGCTGAGGGAGATGTCATCAAGGAAACATTCCCGGATGAGCAATTGTTGGCCATTACTGCTGGGGAGGTGCCATGGTATGCAGATTTTGTGAACTATCTGGCAAGTGGAGAGATGTCGCCTAACCTTGCATCTTATGTTAAAAAGAAGTTCTTGCGAGATGTGAGGTCATATGTGTGGGATGAGCCATTCTTGTTCAAATCATGTATTGATCATCTAATGAGAAGATGTGTGCCCAAATCTGAAATAAATGCTATCTTACATGAATGTCATGCATCGCCTTATGGTGGTCATCATGCGGGTGACAAGACAGCAGCTAAGGTATTGCAATCGGGTTTCTATTGGCCTAGGGTCTTTAAAGACGCCCATGCGTTCGTGAGGACATGTGATAGGTGCCAGAGAAGAGGAACAATTACAAAAAGGCATGAGATGCCATTGCACGATATTATGTAGGTTGAAATTTTTAATGTTTGGGAAATTGATTTTATGGGCCTGTTTCCCTTGTCCAGTGGGTGTAAGTAGATTCTGGTGGCCGTTAACTATGTGTCGAAGTGGGTGAAGGCCATAGCTCTTCCTACCAATGATGCCAAGGTTGTGGTTAAGTTTGTGAAAAAGCATATCTTTACAAGATTTGGCACCCCGAGAGTGATGATAAGTGATGGAGGTACTCATTTCAATAACAATCTCTTGGACAATGTCTTATCGCAATATGGGGTCAAACATAAAGTGTTGCGACCGCTTACCATTCTCAGACTAGTGGGCAAGTTGAAGTCTCAAATAGAGAGATAAAGCAGATCCTAGAAAAGACGATTAGTGCAAGTAGGAAAGATTGGGCTGCAAAGCTTGATGATGCTCTATAGGCATACCGGACTGCCTACAAAACACCAATCGGAACCTCCCCTCACAAGATGATTTATGGGAAAGCATGCCATTTGACGGTGGAACTTGAGCACAAGGCTTATTGGGCAATAAAGAGCTGAACTTTGATGCAGACTTAGCGGGTAAAAAGAGATTGATAAAAATGAACGAGCTTGATGAGTTTCCTCTTCAAGAGTATGATAATGCCAAGTTATATAAAGAAAAGACCAAGCGCTGGCATGATAAGCATATTCAGCATCGCGAGTTCGAACCTGGCCAATTGGTTCTCTTGTTCAATTCGAGATTGAGACTCTTTCCGGGGAAGCTCAAATCGAGATGGTCGGGCCTGTTTGAGGTACTAAGAGTCACTCCGCATGGTGCAATTGAGCTGCACGTCTTAGGTGGCGAGAGAACGTTCTTAGTGAATGGACAAAGAGTAAAGCACTACTTTAGAGGTGACTTTGGTCGTCAGAAGTCGAAAGTGTTTCTTGCCAATGATTAGACGAGATTTTGTGTCGTGCCGCGATGTTAAATCAGGCGCTTGTTGGGAGGCAACCCACCTTTACTGCTTTCTTTTTTTATTTTTACCTTGTTATTGTTGTAGTGTTGTTTTTGTTTTGTAGGATTATAAGAATAGGAAGAAAAGCCATTGGAAGAGTGCAAAAGCGAGTTAGATGGTGAGAACTAAGTGTGGGATGCCACACAAAGGATCATGCAAGGGGGAAGTCTGAGTACCCCGTGAGCCGCTATTGCTTCGGCCTTTGGCCTTTCAGGGAGTTTCTTGTCTGCCCTCGTTATTGTTCTGCTTTATTTGTGCATTGGGGACACTGCACTCTTTTAAGTGTGGGGTGGGAGAATTCTCTAGATGATTAGTAGTAGGTTATAGAAAAATGTTAACTTCTTATTTTTGCTTTAGCAGTTGTGTAGTATTTTCGTAGCTATGAAAAATCGATGAAAAAAAATAGAAAAATTGGACTCCTCCCGACAATAGATCTCCTAGATAGTTTTCTTGAGGTATTTAAGTCTAAAGAAAAAGGACAACAAGATTTTCTTTGTAGGTAGTGTAGTAATTCCCCCTTGTTTTTTCTTTGTGTCGTGGTTCTTTTTCAAGGGTTTTGTTCGAACCGGCTGTAGGTAGTTTTATATTTCTAGGAGAGGAGCCATTATGATGTGAATTTAATTGAAGCAATATGTCTTGACTTTGTTATGCCTGGAGAATAGTGAGTACTTTGGTTGTGACGCTTAGGCTTGGTTTTTGAATCTTGTATAAGTACCTTAAATTATATAATTTTAAATTTGCTTAACTGTTTTGACTAGAGTGTCTTGATGAGTTCAATCCTGAGTGAGTTATGTGCCATGTGTGCGTGACATTTGTATGTTATTCTGTGCATTGCATTTGATGTCTAAAACTTGCCCTGTGTGTTTGCAAAGCGAAATAGTAGTTTTGTTCAGTCTTGGAAGTGATATAGGCATTTCTTTGTTGGTCCAAATATATATATTATACCCGTCTAATCGTTATGTATCGTAGTTAACCCGTTAAGCCTGTAATCTTGTTTCTTTGGCAATTACATTACAAGTCTTACCCATGTATTTGAATTAATCTTCTATTTGAACTTTTTCACCTCTCATGAGCACTTGAATTGTTATGAACTTTGTAAAAGTTAAAGTGTGGGATGGTTGGTTTGGCTTTTGAGTGGAACTAATGAAATAAGGAGAAAGGTGCACTGTATTGAAAAAGTAAGAGCCGCTTGAATTGAAAAAGAAGAAAAGAGAAAAATAGTTGTATTGCTATGAAAAGTATTCCGTGATAGTGGTGACTCTTGATGTAATTGTGCTTAAAGAAATATGGAGTTAATATACATTGATGTGAAGGTGGAGTTATTGTTTGACATAAGTATGGGGTTTGAATGTTAAAGTATATGTATTAAAGTGCTTAGGGAGGTGTAGCCACTCTTATACCAAATGTATCCTACCCGACCCGCAGCCTACATTACAACCAATAAAAGTCTTACTTGATCTTAGACTGAATGAGCTCGATTAGTACAGTAGTACACTACGGGCAAGCCTATGGTGCATCTTTTGTAGTATATGAATGTTATTTCTGAGAGTGAGTGAATTCTTTCTATCTTGAGTTCCTAATTATTCTTAATTTTTTATTGTGTGTGGAATACTCTCTTTTGTTGTGTGAGGGCACTTGATTCATGAAGGAAAGGTAATGTCATTGACCTCTATGTTAGAGTAAGTGAGTGGTGAAATAATGCATGGTACTTGTGAGTCAAATCTTGAGGCGAGGATGTTACACCTTGGTGCTTAGACTATGTTAAATATTCTTGGTGTAATGAGTTAAGGGAATTGCATAAAAAAAGGTTGTGTCTATAAGTGTAGTTTGATTGCACGAGGACGGGCAATTGTTAAGTGTGGGGTATTGATGTGGGGCTATAATTCCATAGTTTCGTACATTAGTTGCCTTGCATTTTACATGCTTTAATGATAAATTACACTTTATTTGCGCGTAATGAAGTCTATTTTATGTGTAGGTGAATTGGAGATGAAAGTAGAGAAAAAGGGATACTTAAACGTTGAAAGTGTGCTCGAGAACAGTGAAAAGGAGAAAGCTGGCGAAGCCATGCCTAAAGCAGGCGTTAGACCTGGCGACGCCAGGCTTGAAGCTGGCGATATCCCTGGCGATGCCAGGATTGCAGTTGGCGAGAGACGTGGCGAGGCAAGGCAGAGGCCAAGCTTAACCAGGCGTTATGCCTGGTGACGCCAGGCATGCGGCCAGGTCCACCAGGCGTTATGCCTGGCGACGCCAGGCCTGGGGCGAGATCCATTCCGAGTATTGAAGATTTATTTCGTCTCCTGGTTTGACTAGGACTTGACCTACACATTTAGGTCTTTTCCTAGACATATAAATAGACTTAAAAACGCCACTTTGAAGGAGTTTTGTGACCTGAGGCAAGGACATCACATGGACAACTTTTGGAGGAGAAAATCATAGAGTTCTTCATCCCTTTTTCTTTTCTTTGTAATTTATTTATGCAAAATACTTGAAAAATTGTCACAACGAATATGAGTGGCTAAGCATTCTACGTTTGAGGGTCGTGGTTGACATGAACTGTATTATATTCGTTCATGATAGACTCAATACCATAGGAATATAGGATTGATATGTTGTGGGCAGGCGAGTAGTATTGTGGGAACATGCTATTCATATAAACAATCCGGTTAATTAGCAACCATAGATAATCTGGATTAACGAGTGTGATTATTGAACTTGATAGGATTGATGAATCAACCACAACCCTGGAATTTCAATCTCCTCTGAAGTAACATCTCGTCATACAAAATCGCATTCTTGATAAATAAGTTGTTATTTGTTTAATTTCCGCAATAGTAGATTAATATAAAAATATCACTCTTAAATATCTTGGACAATTAATTGATTTTAGTTTACTTAGTTAACGATCAATATAAGTCTCTGTGGGTTCGACATCCGACTTTCGAGTCACTTTATTACTTGACGACCACGTATACTTTCGTTTGTGTTTGGTCCCAACAGTGCCTGATCGAAGAACCAGCATAGTGCAAAGGTTTGTATTACGATCCAAGCAGGCGGAGGCCTTCAACGCATTGAAAATGGCTATGTCTAGTAGCCCCGTCTTGGTCCTTCCTGATTTGACCAAGGCATTCGATGTACAAATATGCTCTGGGCGGAGTCTTGTTACAAGAGGGGCATCCGGTTGCGTACGAGAGCCAGAATTTGAAGGATGTAGAATGGCGCTATGCCGCCCATGAATAGCTTACGCCTTTGGAGGCACAATCTGCTAGGAAGCCCGTTCGTGGTCAAGACAGACAACACAGTTATTAGCCATTTCATGACTCAACTAAAGTTGAATGGCCGCCAGGCCTAGTGGCAGGAACTCCTAGCGGAATTTCACTTCAACCTGGGGTATCGAAGTGGGAAGACTAACCTAGTTGCTGATGTGCTCAGTCGGAGGGTTGACTTAGCAACGTGTGCCTTAGCGCCACCCTAAGGGGGAGCGAAGTGGCCACCACTATAAGAGACCGGATACAAGATCTACTCCCAAAGGATCTTGCTGCATATTATTTGGTCGACTTGGTAGGACAGGGCAATACTCGCCAGTTCTACATGGAAGGTGGTTTACTGAAGGTGAAACAGAACCAACTTTATGTTCCTAAAGAAAAAGATCTCCTATGGACTCTTCTGATGGAATGCCAAGATACTTTGTGGGCCGACCACCCAGGTGAAGAACGCACCACGCTGTTGTTGTGTCGTGCTTTATTGGCATCAAATGTGTCATGCCCCGAACCTGCGCATTGACGTAACACGACACTCGGTGCCTGACTACATGTGACCAAGCGAACCAATTGGCTGATTGAATCAACATGTGATATCATAACATACCGAATGCGAAAGATAAACTAACACATGCTAATATACTAAAGGTCTGGATGATATAAATCAAAGTGCGGAAATACTAATACAATTCTGAAACATATTTGCAGCCAACATAGCTTAACATGAAAAGCCTGAGACTCTGTCTAACTGTTACTCTAGTCTATGAAGCCTCTAATGAAGTACTAACAACACCGACTGTCAGAAAATACTGAAGACTGTAAGGTAATGATAATGCCCCGGAAGAACTGGGGATCACCAAGTAGCTGGTACGAGAATCCTAGCGCTCCGAATCATAAACCTGTAAACCATTACTTACATCATGAGATACAGGCCCCGGGCAAAAGGGACGTTAGTACATTTGAATTGCACTGGTATGTAAAGCAACTGAATGAAAGAATTATAAATGATGAAACTGAAACTAAGCTGATAACTGAGAATTGATAATTGATAACTGAAATGATAACTATTGAAATTGAAACTGAAATGATAACTGGTAACTGATAACTGATAACTGAACTGATAACTGGTGACTGAAATGATAACTGATAACTGAAATGATAACTAATAATTGAACTGAACAAAGGAAGTAAGGATATGAATACTCCCTCTTCTAAATGATGAACAACCTGGTTATCTGAATAAATAAACTGCGGCCTCAGGCTCTATACACACACACACACACACATATATATATATATATATATATATATATATATATATATATATATGTGTGTGTGTGTGTGTGTGTGTGTGTGTGGTATATATGTGTGTGTGTGTGTGTGTGTGTGTATGTGTGCACAACTGCGGCCTCGGGCCCAAAGATGCACAAAGTATAAACTGCGGCCTCAGGCCCAAAGATGCATAAAGCATTAACTGCGACCTTAGACCTAAATACAGGTGTTCAATATTCAGGGATTTAAAAATCAGGAACTGTGAATCATACTGCAGTACATGATAGTGAAATACTGAATCACACTGAGTTACATGATACTGGAATACTGAATAGGACTAGACTGAGACATGTATTCTTGAACTGATTATGAACACTGAAACATAAATTATTTATGGCATACTAAGTAACCTATACTAAGACTCGGGGGCATCAAACCCACGTCTATATTGAGTACGCACTAAGCTCAAAACGTCCAGAATGAAAGTCATGAACGAGTTATGAAGCTAAAGAATTGAAGTTCTACAACCATTCAAGGAACTAGGCTAAACTATATTTCCGAGGCAATTAGTAACGTCGTAAAAGAAACGTAGTGTAGGGAGAATCAATAAAATTTCCAAACATAGAGAGTTAGCCTCACATACCTTAACTTCCCGCTCTTGAGCGTAATACAACATTCGCCAACCCTTTCAACTTTAATCTATATCAACACAAGTCAAAGGGATTCCATATTAGTTATGATGCTCATGTTTTGGTCACTTAAGTATCTTATCAAACACTTCGTGAGAATAAAGCTTCATAGTCCTTATTAATGGTGTCTCTACACCCAATAACCCATTCTCTTGTTCCTAGATAAATTCTAAAGTCACAAATGGTTATAATCAACATTATTCTTTATCACACATAAAGTAAACAACACCCTTAACCAATAATCAACAATCAACACCCCAAACCTATAATCGTTCATGTGTTTCTATCAAACCCATCAACTCATATCTCATGAACTAGGGTTTAAAATCATTAAACCAATGCTAGAATCAATTAGAGGGTGAAGACATTACCTTTTTGAAGTTCAAACCTTTTGAATTCGAGTTCTAGGCTTCCTTCTCTAAACAATGATGTCCCAATCAAATATCTAATGATATGGAGGGTTTACCCATGTTAATAAGATGTTGGGAAATTGAAATTAACTTAGAGTCACCATTAAAACTTACCTTGGGTGGTGGAAGGACCCTTAAGGAGTTAGGTTTTTGAGAGTTCCCCTTTCTAGAGCAAGCTTTTATGTTTTGGAGCTGTGGGGGACGAAGTAGGGCTTTAAAACGACCCCCCACGAGCGCGCCCGCGCACCTGTAGACTTGACCACGCTACTGACGGCGCAAAATGGCAGTAACACTGCCTCAAAAGAAGTGCGGCCGCGCTAGGGGCGCGCTTAGGGCACACATATCGCATACTGTTTATTAAAACGCGCATAACTTTTTGCACAGAGATCCGTTCGTGCTCCATAATATTTCGTTGAAAAGCTATTTCAAAGGCCTACAACTTTCATGCTTTTAGTTTTCCCAAATTCCTTACTTATTTTCAATAAACCCTACTGGAAGACAGACCTTCTGCAAACTTAGTCGATTTTGTCAAATCTTATGCACCTCACTTTCCATCTTGATTTTGAAACAACTATTTTACCCATAATCATCCCGATGGGACTTCACATGTCCAAAATATAACCTTACTACTCCTTTAACTCATTCATACCTAAGTCGAGTTTACGGGGTGTTACATTATCTCCCCCTTGGGATCATTCATCCTCGAATGATTGTCCTGACTGTAACTTCTGCTAACTCCGAACCTTAAACGGGTCTAGTGGAAACATGAACTTTCATTAACACTTTGTATACTAAACTGAATGAATGCATGATTACTGAACTATTGTGATACCGAACTGAATGACTACTGCCATGGATATGTGAATACGGAACTAACATAGATATATGAATATTGAACTGGCACGAATATTTGAGTAATCTGAGTACTAAGCTGTCATGAATGTCTAAGTATTGGACTAACATGAGTAGCTGAGTATTGAGCTGACATTAGTATCTGAGTACTGAACTGACATGAGTATCTGAGTACTGAACTGACATGAGTATCTGAGTACTGAATTGACATGAGTATCTGAGTACTGGAAACTTGAATGATATAACATGATACATGAAATACTGGTTGTACCACCGCTAATTCTGGTGGCAACTCCAACTCATAACCTATTTGACCGATCTTTTGTAGGATCATATACGACGTGATATATTTGGGACCGAGCTTTTCTTTCTTCCCAATTCTCATAACGCCTTTCATAGGCAAAACTTTCAGAAACACCCAATCATCAACTTGGAACTCTAACATCTTCAAACTCTCTTGAATCAACTTAACTTTCTCTATAGTCTGATGGCCCGAATTTGGTCCCAGTAACTCTTCTTCACCAACTTTGAACCAACCAATTGGCGATCTAAACCTTCACACATATAGAGTCTCTTACAATGCTATCTTGATACTAGAATGGTTGGTGTTATTATAAGCAAGGTCAGTGAGAGCTATGTGATCATCCCAATTACTTTTAACATCAAGGACATATCCTCAACTGTTCGAATAATGCGCTCTTCCTGGCCATCTTTCTGAGGATGAAAAACGTGTGCCTAATCCTTTCTGAAAGAACTTCTAAAAGTTCATTTTAAACTGAGAACCATGACATAATATGATGGACTACGGGGTCCCATGCATTCTGACGATTTCTTGGATATATAACTTGGCATAATCCTCTATTGAATCTGTAGTCTTTACTGGCAAGAAGTGTGCTGACTTGGTAAGTCAATTTACAATCATCCAATCAAATCATGCTTTTGAAATGACTAAGATAATCCTGTTATAAATTTCATATTTACCATCTTCACTCAAAATATATGTATTCTGTGATAAAACACTAGGCTTTCTGTTGCCCGACTTTTACTTGGTGACAATTCGGACAATTTGGCCACAAAGTCTGTGACGTTCTTTCTCATGTTGGTCCACCAATAAACCTCCTTAAGACCATAATACATATTTGTGGTACCTGAGTAAATAGAATACCTGAAATTCTGGGCTTCTAGCATGATCTTCCCTCTTTAAGTCCATCTATGTCTGGAACACACAATCTGTGGTAGTACCTCAAAGTACTATCATCTCCCCCTTATTCAAAAGCCATCGTATTTATACTTGTGAATCTCCTCTTTCAACTGCAACATGTAGGGATCATCAAATTGTTTCTCCTTCTCTTCGGCTACTAAAGGGAACAAGTCCTATTCTAGAAACAACTCCGTCATCTTCGGAGTCCAAAGTCAAACTCCTATCTTGGCTGGTGAACTTCTTTCACCAAAGTTCTCTTATCTACCTCAATCATGAGTTATACTTCTCACACTTTATTTTCTTAAGCACTTCCTGAGAAACACATATAGCATTGTTGTGACCTAAGTCTTTGACATGTACTCTAAATTTTATAGTCTCGTGCAATGGCACTACCCTCATAACACATAAAAAGGCATGATTTTATAGCTTTTCTGTGATCACTTTATCATCAATAACTAAGCTCATTGATCATTCTACTCACTTTGTGTTTCTTACACATGCTAGTCATAATCCCTGTGGTAATTATACAATTTTCCCTCATTACCGAACTAATTTTCTTTTTCATATCCCATGCTAACTATTCCAGTTTCAAATCTCCATCTGGACTTACTGATGGTTTTCACATCACCCCTTAGACCCAAGGTCTTATACTTGCAGATCCTTCCTTTTTTTTGTTGGGATCCGAATAACTTCCCTTATTTCATGCAATTCTTTGCACTCTACGTCAATGATGACTCATCTTCGAACTTACTTCTCGGAATCTTTCTTTCTAGGAAAAACTAAATTATTCACTTAACGGAAAGCTAATGTATTCACAACTATCATACACAATCTTAATAATTTAACTCTGCTCACATTGTCAATCCTGGAGAAACCACATTACGATAACTCTTAAAGGCTATTCCTATGTAGTTTGCTCTCTTACTGCCTAGCTGATTTTTTTCCACTTTATTGTACTTCTGGTTTAACTTAAACTCTTTGGGTTCTAACACACGTTCGGTATTTCAAACTGTCATCCACTCACTAGAGTTAACCTGGCTAGGTAAATCAAATTGTACCTCTACTAGCTCTGCTGAAAGTGCTAATTCACTGTATCAACTCAAAACTTACTTACTATTCTTTTACTAACCACTTGCTACCATCATGTTTTCTTGCTCTACTTTGAATAACTAAAGTGAAGCATAAGGTTATTCTAACTTCCCTTATCATCCGACCTTATTCTATGGTCGCACTATCCTTTTTTCTTTTTTCTTTTCTTCTAAACTATGTGCATAGATCACACTTAGGGAATTCATCTGTTTTAAACAAAATTAGAATATCTAACCCCCAAACTTTCTATATAATACAAAATCATATCATATTATAAACATCCGCAGTAATCACTTAGTCACATAATCTAAGGGAGAACTGCCATATCCTTTATCCTACATCAATAGCTGCTTTTTATAGTAGCTTACTAACGTGGTACTTCTAGTTCTGATTTGAATAAATCTAAACAACTTAAAATCAATCCCTGGAATTCAACAATGGTTGCTATTGGTTCTCATTGCATACATCATATCTTCTAGTCATTTGCATGAGTTGTACGAAATCACATCTTTGGTAATAACAAACGTTTCTGACTCCAAGGTATTTTACTCGTAAGCTCTTTTCTGTCCAAAACTGTAGTGACCAATGTTAGGGTCTGACATCTGAACTATCATCATCCTGCATGTGGCTCCATTTGCAAGAATTAAAAGAAATTGTTCTCTGAGGTCAAACACATACGATTGCAATACACAAACTTATCCTTCAGAGTATACCATCATCTGATAAATCACTTGTTGTGCCATCCGGTGAGTCTTGGTCTAAATCCAAACCTAAAATATGCAAATGATTCACTATAATCACCGTTACTTACATTTTCTTTGTGAATCCATATGCATCATTGTATACTCACAAGTCACCAGAAATTTTGATACACTAAAAATTGGATATTTGGTAAACATAAAACTGAATACTAGCGTACTGAATAACCATAAACTTGCTAACTGAAAGACTGTATAACTGGTAACTGAGGTAAATTGATAATCATAAGACATGATAACTGCTTTTGTACTTTTTGATAAGGTTATGGTCAAATCTGTAATACTATCCATTGCATCCCACTTTTAACATCCTCTCAAGTCTCATATTTACCAACATGTACTCCATAATTATACCCCATTAGGCAATTATCCTCTCTAGGACCTTAGGTTTCTCCTGTGCGTCGCTTGGGCATCCAATACGTTTGGAATTCGATAGGAAGAGAAGGTTAACTATTGCTATAAGCTTCACGGCATGATCTAGAGTAGAAAGAAATGAGACAATCCTGGATGTCTTGGTAGTTAACCATTTCTATGACTAGCCGGCACACACACATAAAGGAAACTCCACTAAACACGGCTTCATAGACTCCCTAGGACTCTTGAACCTAGTGCTCTGATACCAAGCTTTATCAAGCCCAAAACCTGGGCCTGGACGTAACACGGCACTCGGTGCCTGGCTACATGTGACCGAGCGAACCAACTGGCTGGCTGAATCAACATGTGATATCATAACATACTGAATGCGAAAGATAAACTAACACATGTTGATATACTAAAAGTGTGGATGATATAAATCAAAGTGGGAAAATACTAATACAATTCTGAAATATATTTGCAGCCAACATAGCTTAATATGAAAAGCCTGAGACTCTGTCTAACTGTTACTCTAGTCTATGAAGCCTCTAATGAAGTACTAACAACACTAACTATCAGAAAATACTGATGACTGTAAGGTATTGATAATGCCCCGAAAGAACTGGGGATCACCAAGTAGCTGGTACGAGAATCCTAGCGCTCTGAATCATAAACCTGTAAATCATTACCTGCATCGTGAGATACAGGCCCCGGGCAAAAGGGACGTCAGTACATTTGAATTGCATTGGTATGTAAAGAAACTGAATGAAAGAACTATAAATGCTGAAACTGAAACTAAGCTGATAACTGAGAATTGATAATTGATAACTGAAATGATAATTATTGAAACTGAATTGATAACTGGTAACTGATAACTGAACTGATAACTGGTGACTGAAATGATAACTGATAACTGAAATGATAACTAATAATTGAAATGAACAAAAGAAGTAAGAATATGAATACTCCCTCTTCTAAATGATGAACAACCTGTTTATCTGAATAAATAAACTGCGGCCTCAGGCCCTATATATATATGTGTGTGTGTGTGTGTGTGCGCGCACAACTGCGGCCTCGGGCCCAAGTATACGTATACATATCTGCGGCCTCAGGCCCAAAGATGCATAAAGAATTAACTGCGGCCTTAGGCTCAAATACAGGTGTTCAATATTCAGGGATTTAAAAATCAGGAACTGTGAATCATACTTTAATACATGATAGTGAAATACTGAATCACACTAAGTTACATGATACTGGAATACTGAATAGGTCTAGACTGAGACATGTATTCTTGAACTGATTATGAATACTAAAACATCAACAATTTATGGCATACTGAGTAATCTATACTAAGACTCGGGGGCATCAAACCCACGTCTATATTGAATACGTACTAAGCTCACAACGTCCAGAATGAAAGTCATGAACGAGTTATGAAGCTAAAGAATTGAAGTTCTATAACCATTTAAGGAACTAGGCTAAACTATATTTCCAAGGCAATTAGTAACGTCGTAAAAGAAACGTAGTGTAGGGAGAATCAATAAAATTCCCTAACATAGAGAGTTAGCCTCACATACCTTAACTTCCTGCTCTTGAGCATAATACAACATTCGCCAACCCTTTCAACTTTAATCTATATCAATACAAGTCAAAGGGATTCCATATTAGTTATGATGCTCATGTTTTGGTCACTTAAGTATTTTATCAAACACTTGGTGAGAATAAAGCTTCATAGTCCTTATTAATGGTGTCTCTACACCCAATAACCCATTCTCTTGTTCCTAGATAAATTCTAAAGTCACAAATGGTTATAATCAACATTATTCTTTATCACACATAAAGTAAACAACACCCTTAACCAATAATCAACAATCAACACCCCAAACCTATAATCGTTCATGTTTTTCTATCAAACCCATCAACTCATATCTCATGAACTAGGGTTTAAAATCATTAAACCAATGCTAGAATCAATTAGAGGGTGAAGACATTACCTTTATGAAGTTCAAACCCTTTGAATTCGAGTTCTAGGCTTCCTTCTCTCAACAATGATGTCCCAATCAAATATCTAATGATATGGAGGGCTTACCCATGTTAATAAGATGTTGGGAAATTGAAATTAACTTAGAGTCACCATTAAAACTTACCTTGGGTGGTGGAAGGACTCTTAAGGAGTTAGGTTTTTGAGAGTTCCCCTTTCTAGAGCAAGCTTTTATGTTTTGGAGCTGTGGGGGACGAAGTAGGGCTTTAAAATGACCCCTACGAGTGCGCCCGCGCACCTGTAGACTTGATCATGCTACTGACCGCGCAAAGTGGCAGTAACACTGCCTCAAAAGAAGTGCGGCCGCGCTAGGGGCGCGCTCAGGGCACGCGTATCGCATACTGTTTATTAAAACACGCAATACTTTTTGCACAGAGATCCGTTCGTTCTCCATAATATTTCGTTGAAAAGCTATTTCAAAGGCCTACAACATTCATGCTTTCATTTTTCCCAAATTTCTTACTTATTTTTAATAAACCTTGCTGGAAGACAGACCTTCTGCAAACTGAGTCGATTTTGTCAAATCTTATGCACCTCACTTTCCATCTTGATTTTGAAACAACTATTTTACCCATAATCATCCCGATGGGACTTCACATGTTCAAAATATAACCTTGCTACTCCTCTAACTCATTCATACCTAAGCCGAATTTACGGGGTGTTACATTATCTCCCCCTTGGGATCATTCGTCCTCGAATGATTGTCCCGACTGTAACTTCTACTAACTCCGAACCTTAAACGCGTCTAGTGGAAACATGAACTTTCATTAACACTTTGTATACTAAACTGAATGAATGCATGATTACTAAACTATTGTGATACCGAACTGAATGACTACTGCATTGACTGAATATTGGTCTGCCATGGATACGTGAATACTGAACTAACATAGATATATGAATATTGAACTGGCACGAATATTTGAGTAATCTTAGTACTAAGCTTTCATGAATGTCTAAGTATTGGACTAACATGAGTAGCTGAGTATTGAGCTGACATTAGTATCTGAGTACTGAACTGACATGAGTATCTGTGTACTGAACTGACATGAGTATCTGAGTACTGGAAACTTGAATGATATAACATGATACATGAAATACTGGTTGTACCACCGCTAATTCTGGTGGCAACTCCAACTCATAACCTATTTGACCGATCTTTTGTAGGATCATATACGACGTGATATATTTGGGACCGAGCTTTTCTTTCTTCCCAATTCTCATAACGCCTTTCATAGGCAAAACTTTCAGAAACACCCAATCAACTTGGAACTCTAACATCTTCAAACTCTCTTGAATCAACTTAACTTTCTCTATAGTCTAATAGCCCGAATTTGGTCCCAGCAACTCTTCTACACCAACTTTGAACCAACCAATTGGCGATCTAAACCTTCGCACATATAGAGTCTCTTACAGTGCTATCTTGATACTAGAATGCTTGGTGTTATTATAAGCAAGGTCAGTGAGAGCTATGTGATCATCCCAATTACTTTTAACATCAAGGACATATTCTTAACTGTTCGAATAACTATGCCTGGCCATCTTTCTGAGGATGAAAAACTTGTGCCTAATCCTTTCTGAAAGAACTTCTAAAAGTTCATTTTAAACTAAGAACCATGACATACAGTGATGGGCTACGGGGTCCCATGCATTCTGACGATTTCTTGGATATATAACTTGGCATAATCCTCTATTGAATCTGTAGTCTTTACTGGCAAGAAGTGTGCTGACTTGGTAAGTCAATTTACAATCATCCAATCAAATCATGCTTTTGAAATGACTAAGATAATCCTGTTATAAATTTCATATTACCATCTTCACTCAAAATATATGTATTCTGTGATAAAACACTAGGCTTTCTGTTGCCCGACTTTTACTTGCTGACAATTCGGACAATTTGGCCATAAAGTCTGTGACGTTCTTTCTTATGTTGGTCCACCAATAAACCTCCTTAAGACCATAATACATATTTGTGGTACCTGAGTATATAGAATACCTGTAATTCTGGGCTTCTAGCATGATCTTCCCTCTTTAAGTCCATCTATGTCTGGAACACAGAATCTGTGGTAGTACCTCAAAGTACTATCATCTCCCCCTTATTCAAAAGCCATTGTATTTATACTTGTGAATCTCCTCTTTCAACTGCAACATGTAGGGATCATCAAATTGTTTCTCCTTCTCTTCGGCTACTAAGGGGAACAAGTCCTATTCTAGACAACAACTCCGTCATCTTCGGAGTCCGAAGTCAAACTCCTATCTTGGCTGGTGAACTTCTTTCACCAAAGTTCTCTTATCTACCTCAATCATGAGTTATACTTCTCACACTTTATTTTGTTAAGCACTTAGCACTTCCTGAGAAACACATATAGCATTGTTGTGACCTAAGTCTTTGACATGTACTCTAAATTTTATAGTCTCGTGCAATGGCACTACCCTCATAACACATAAAAAGGCATGATTTTATAGCTTTTCTGTGATCACTTTATCATCAATAACTAAGCTCATTGATCATTCTACTCACTTTGTGTTTCTTACACATGCTAGTCATAATCCCTATGGTAATTATACAATTTTCCCTCATTACCGAACTAATTTTCTTTTTCATATCCCATGCTAACTATTCCAGTTTCAAATCTCCATCTGGACTTACTGATGGTTTTCACATCAGCCCTTAGACCCAAGGTCTTATACTTGCAGATCCTTCCTTTTTTTTTGTTGGGATCCGAATAACATCCCTTATTTCATGCAATTCTTTGCACTCACCTTATTAATGGTGTCTCTACACCCAATAACCCATTCTCTTGTTTGTAGATAAATTCTAAAGTCTCAAATGGTTATAATTAACATTTTTCTTTATCACCCATAAAGTAAACAATACCCTTAACCAATAATCAACAAACAACACCCCAGAACTATAATCTTTCATGTTTTTCTATCAACCCATCAACTCATATCTCATTAACTAGGGTTTAAAATCATTCAACCAATGCTAGAATCAATTAGAGGGTGAAGACATTACCTTTTTGAAGTTCAAACCCTTTGAATTCGAGTTCTAGGCTTCCTTCTCTCAACAATGATGTCCCAATCAAATATCTAATGATATGGAGGGTTTACACATGTTAATAAGATGTTGGGAAATTGAAATTAACTTAGAGTCACCATTACAACTTACCTTGGGTGGTGGAAGGACCCTTAAGGAGTTAGGTTTTTGAGAGTTCCCCTTTCTAGAGCAAGTTTTTATGTTTTGGAGCTGTGGGGTACGAAGTAGAACTTTAAAACGACCCCCCACGAGCGCGACCGCGCACCTGTAGACGTGACCATGCTACTGACCGCGCAAAACGGCAGTAACACTACCTCAAAAGAAGCGTGGCAGCGCTAGGGCGCGCATATCGCATACTGTTCTGTAAAATGCGCATAACATTTTGCACAGAGATCCGTTCGGGCTCCATTTATATCTCTGGAAATCTATTTCAAAGGCCTACAACTTTCATGCTTTGAGTTTTCCCAAATTCCTTACTTATTTTCAATAAACCTTGTTGGAAGACTGACCTTCTGCAAACTTAGTCGATTTTTTCAAATCTTATGCATCTCACTTTCCATCTTGATTTTGAAACAACTATTTTACCCATAATAATCCCGATCGGACATCACATGTCCAAAATATAACCTTACTACTCCTTTAACTCATTCATACCTAAGCCAAATTTATGGGGTGTTACAAAATGGCTGATGATGTTGCTTAGTATGTGAAGACTTGCATAGTATGCCAGAAAGGCGAGCCAGACTGCTTGACACAAGCGGGACTTTTGGAGCCACTACATGTCCCAAAGAGACCTTTGGAAAGCGTTTCACTAGATTTCATCACCGGATTGCCCAAGGTCGAAGATCTTATAACTATCTTGGTTGTGGTGGATCGGTTTCCCAAGTATGTTACATTTATAGTAGCCACACAATATATATCAGCGAATATATAGCTTATCTCTTCTTCTCTCATGTTATCAAATATTGGGGTCTGCCTAAAGACATCATTAGTGATCATGACTCTCGCTTCACTAGCAACTTTTGGACTTAGCTTTTTAAGTGTCTCGGGTCCAAATTGAGCCATAGTTAATGTTTCCATCCGCAATCTGATGGCCAGACAGAGTGGTTCAATGGCATGCTAGAGGAATATCACCGGCATTTGTTTACCAGATCGCACAAGAATTGGGTGAAGCTTCTAGATGTTGCTCAAATGTGTTTCAATTCACAAAAGAGCTCTAGTACAAACAAAAGCGCTTTTGAAATTGTTACCGAACAGCAACCTCTACTCCCACACACTGTGGATTCCCCTAACATGTCAAAATCTCCTCGAGTTGCTAGCTTCTTGAAGGAATGAAAGCAAAATTTTGAGATAGTGCATAGCTATCTTGTCAAAGCCCAAAAGCGGATGAAGAAGCATGCTGACCAAAATTGTCGCTTTGTTGAATATGAAGTAGGAGACAAAGTGATGGTGAAAATCCCAAAGTAATACTTGTTTGCAGGGTTCCATGACTCTCGCCTATTGAAAAAACACATTGGACCCCTATCCATTGAGAAGCGCATTGGAAAAGTGGCATACCGGGTGGATACCCTAGCCTGGTGGAAGATTCATCCAGTCTTCCATGTCAGCCTTCTAAAACCTTTTCAGGAAGACGGTGGAGGATCCTTCACGGAGCCAACTCACAATACCCAGTATCGAGGTCCTAATTCAATCGGGAAAAGGCGTGCAGAAGCTATTCTCGATGATCAAGTGGGGCATGCTTCAAGGAAAGATGAGTTCTTGGTGAAATGGCATGGCTTTGATGCAGAGGAGAATACTTGGGAGAGGGGAACAAACCTCAAAGCCTACAAGATCCTGATCAATGATTATCTTGCAAGAAAGGCGTTGAGGACGTCGCCAACTCAGGTGGGGGAGAATGTCATGGGTGGCTTTGCAGCCATGCCCTATGACCCCTTGGACGTGCCTCATGGCGTCCTGGCAAGCCTCCCAACGCCTAGCGCCATAGACGGCCCTGTGGTCTTGGATACGCCAAGTGAAAAGTGCTCATGTGCCTATGTCACCCAATCAATAGCCCTCGCCAACGCCCAGCCGCAGGCAGATGCCAACAGCACCACGAGTAGACTCTGATGCTAAAGACAAGGTTGCTTCTAACAGACCTGCTTCTACCTTGTAGGAATCTATGTCATTTTCATTGTAAATATACAGTAGTTTTATTTCATGTATTTCCATTATGTCTCTCTAGCTTAGTTAGGCAAGTCCTGTAACTTTGGTTTATTTTTTTAAGCATTATTAGGGGGGACCAAGCAATCAAACTTTCAAGCAAGCAAACAGTTCTCTGTACTAGTGTCAGTCTCCTCGACACCGTGTTAGTTTTCTGTAATAGCTTTCGTTAATGAAATCATGCTTTCTTTCTTTCTTAATTCTCTTTTTTGTTCTCTCAATTGCTCTTGACATTAGTTTCCCGTACGATGCTGACAACCTCGTCTAGCGTCAGAGAGGACCCCAGTTGACAGATAGCAGTTACACGTGCATTGGTTTCTTAGCCGTACGTCGCCCTTACAAGGAATCTCAGGAAGGTGCGTCGCATAACAGGTTGTATCATAGCCTAGGCTCGACATCGGGGGAGGGAACACATTTCCATTACTACCATTTTTGACCATGGTGAATCGTGGGGACCGCATTGCGGCCCTTAAAGAGACGGTTGACATATTATGACCCATCGTGAACACGGTGTCAGATCAAAGAACCATCCTAGTGCAAAGGTTGGATAACTTGGACCACGAATGCGGCAGGCCGAATGTGACGTTGCAAACATTAGTCGTGACTCTGAAAGACACCGGCAAATGGCAGCCACAGAGGCAGCAAAATTTTTTTGTAAATTTAAGGGCCTCCAACAGGAGCGGATTGAGGATTTAGCCTATAGGGCACAAGAAGCAGACAGGGTGACTGCCATGCAGCAAACAATAGACAACTTGACATGCCAGCTCAATGTTGTCAATGCTGCACTACAAGGCCTACTTCGAGGAGGCGGAAACCAGATCAGGGGTGCTGTGAACCTCGCCCATGTGCCACAAAAGATGAAGATTCCTGAGCCAAAACCATACAATGGATCTCAGAATGCTAAGGAAGTGGAGAACTTCATCTTCGACATCGTACAGTACTTCGATTCCGTGGGGCAGTTAGAAGAAGCAAAAAAGGTAGCCACTGCTACCATGTATCTTTAGGGTGATGCTAAACTCTGGTGGTGGGTGAAATATGAAGCCATCTGGGCTGGTAAAGATACTCTCGAGACATGAGCAGAACTGAAGGCAGTGATACGCCTACAGTTCTTCCCCGAAAATGTTAAGTACAATGCACAGAGAGAGCTACGGGAGCTCCGCCGGACCAAATGGTAGACACTTTACCCAAAGCGATCCAAGCAGCGGAATGACTTGGGGACTATTGATAACTAGGGATTCTAGTTCATTTAACACTCCTTTTTACTTGAGATTTGAGTAAAAATGTATACAAAATAGTCCAAAAGGCTTACATGTCGTACTTGTTTGCAGGGTTTGGTCAAAAAGGTGACAATCAGACAAAACCAGCTCAAAAAGGAGTGAAACATGCACAAGTACCAAGGACAAGTCCAAGCACGGCTGAAACAGATCCACTGCGGCCGCACCCCATTTTGTACGGTCCGCAGTGATGAGATTCAGAGAGGTGCAGTTTATGGTAACTCAAGCACTGCGGCCGCAAAGCATTTTGTGTGGACCACAGTAGCCTCACCCCGGCCGCAACCCATTTTGTGCGGTCCACGGAGATGAGATTTAGAGAGTTGTGGAAAACAGAGATTGAAGCCAGCGCGAACTACAAGCCACTTTGTGCGGACCGCATTGAAGCCACCGCGGGCGCGGTGCATTTTATGCGGCCCGCAGTGGCCAGATTCAGAGACTGCAGAGCCAAGCCAAAAAGCCTCAGTGCGGTCCGCGATACATTTTGTGCGGACCGCACTACCTCGTCAGGGGTATTTTTGTCCAGAAAATTTGGTCTAGTATAAATACTTTCTTTTCACATTTTTAGATCATCTTTTGTAATCTGGCTTTGGGCTGAGCACGTGAACGAGTCTTTTATTCCTTTTTGAGTAATTTCTGGCTACTGTTA
Organism: Nicotiana attenuata; assembly: GCF_001879085.1. Lineage (NCBI taxonomy): Eukaryota > Viridiplantae > Streptophyta > Magnoliopsida > Solanales > Solanaceae > Nicotiana > Nicotiana attenuata. Next base: position 145,301 of record NW_017673028.1, read on the forward strand.
TGCTGAATCTTCATTATATTAGTTTGTAATTAATTATTATGGTTATTTCTTCATCTAATTTCTTGTTTTCTTCCATAATTATGAGCAGCTAGACCCATTAGCTAGGGTTATGGCTTAACCCTAGTGTGGGTATTTGATGGGTCTTATGATTTAATGCTTGATATTTATGGGTGGTTAATATTTGGATGTGTTTTGTATGTTGGGTTAGTGGTTGCAAACACTAATTTGTGCCTAAGTGACTTGGGCTCTTCTTGAGAAAGAGAGCTTAAGTCTAGAAAATCAGTCCAACAAGAAATTGGGGTGTACTCAAGAGATTAATAGCGCCAATTAAAGGGTTAAATCTAGAGATAGTAATACCCGACTTGAACCTACGTTGCTTGCTTAATTTTGATACCCAATTGGTCTTGAGAAAGTCAATTCGGGCAAAGTCACTCAAGCTACCGAGAGGTATAGAGTGAGTAGTTTTGTGCATTGGTTATATCGTGATCCCCATCATAACATCTTGCTTTAGACTTGGGATCCGTTAAGTATTCACCTAGGGGGAAGTCATTTCCCTAGTGCCTCTTTACCTATTAGATAACCCTTTAGCAAGTAATCTTAGCTTAATTTAGCATCTTGTTAGCATAATATTAGAAGTAATAAAAATACCAACTATGATTGGAAGTGCAATTAAGAGCATACACATTGCTAGTTTGGATAGGAAACCAATTCCCAAATCTAGCTCCCTGTGGATTCGATCCCGACCTATTCGGGTAAAAGCTGCATCGACCGCTCTCGCCGCTCTATAGTGGTGCAGGGTTGGCACCGATCACCTTTTTGGCGCCGTTGCCGGGGAGCTAACGGTTTTGGCTATCTATCTAAATAGTTTTGTGTATTGTTTTTCTTTCCTTCTGTGATACTAATCTTTTTGGTGACGCCAATCCAGGTACAAAATGGCGGCAAACAACAACAATGACCCTCTTGGAAATGTGATCCCGGGGGAGGAGGTTGATGACATCGGTGAGGATGAGGTGCCTCTTGTACCTCAAGGACAACAGAGAGGCCGCCAGGCCAATGCTAATGCCAATGATAATATTCCAGACCCTCCCCCACCACCTCCAAGAGTGGCCCCTCGGGTGCTTCCCAATCAAGGATATGCCAGTGCAATTGTCCCGCCCCGGATCCGGGCGGGCAATTTCCAAATTACCAATGTGATGCTGACCTTGCTGGAGCAACGAGGATATTTCACGGGTGCTCCCGATCAAAATGCTTACAAGCACCTCAAGGGTTTTGTTGATACATGCTGGGGGAGCAAGCAAACCAACGTGTCCGAGGATGCTTTGCGGTTGAGACTATTCCCTTTCTCTCTTCGGGGGAAGGCACTAGACTGGCTGGAGAGACTCCCCAACCATTCCATCCATACCTGGGATGAGTTGGCGGATAAATTTATTGCAAAGTTCTTCTCACCGGGGCACATGGCAACTTTGAGGGATGAAATCTTAGCTTTCAAACAAGAGCCCAACGAACCACTACATGAAATTTGGGAGCGATACCGGACCATGGTTAAGGAATGCCTTAACAATGATAAGATTGAGGCAATGATACAACAGACCTTCTACCGAGGCATTAACATAATAAACCAGTGCATAGCGAACCAATTAGCTGGGGGCAATTTCATGAACACGCCGTATGATCAAGCTTGTGAAATTTTGGATGAGATGGCGGACACTTCTTCCGCTTGGCAAAGTAGAGCCAATGTGCCACAGGGTGACCCCACGGTCATTCATTTGCACAAGGAGCTCCATGATCATGGGCAGGCAATAGCAGAACTGACAACAACCATGAACCAGCTAGCAAAGGCCCAGTTACAACAGGTTCAAGCTCCACGACAGGTTAATGCTATGGAGGGTGTCAACATGCTAGTGAACAAAAGAAGACAAAGAGGGCAACAGAACCAAGGGAATTTGGATCAATACAACCAAGATAGTGGTGGGTTCCAAGATGATGGGTATGAAGAGCAGAATGAAGAAGTGCAGTACGTGAACAATTATCAAGGCCAAAGGGGCAATTCTTCCAACCAACAGCAACAATGGAGATCCCAAGGCAATTGGGGTAATCAACAACAAGGCAATAATAATTGGGGTAATCAACAACAAAGCAACAATAATTGGGGCAACAACAATCAAAATCCTAATTGGGGTAACCAGAACAACAATCAGAACAATCAAGGAAACTGGGGTAACAACAACAATTGGGGTGGAAACAACAATCAGGGTGGTTGGAACAATAACAATCAGGGAAATCGGGGGCAAGGCTTTCAAAGGCCCCCAATGTATCAGCAACCGAGCAATCCACCCCCATTTCCATCCCAAGGGCCTAGTTCATCCAACAATGACATGGGGAGAATTGAAATGATGTTTGAACAGATGATGAAAAAGAATGCTGATTCAGATGCTCAGTTAGCATCCCACAATACTTCAATCAGAAATTTGGAGGTTCAGCTAGGCCAAATCTCACAGTCCTTGAATACTCGTCCTAAGGGGGCTCTACCTAGTGATACGGTAGTGAACCCGAAGGGTGGGAACCATACCGGGCAAGCAATGGCAGTAATTACAAGAAGTGGACGAGGCGGTGATGTGAATGCCTCCAAACAAAAAGAAATTTTGAGTGATGAAGTTGAGTTGCAAGAGGATGAGATCCCTTTGGTGGTGGAGAATGTGATTGATGAGAACGTGAATAAAGAAGTGAGGATTGATATCAAAGATACCGAGGTGGAAACTCAGAATGACGTGAACCCGTCTAGGGAACATGTCATAGACATGCCTGAAGCGGTTGTGCCTAAAGCCAAGGCTCATGTGCCAAGGCCACCTCTACACTATCCTCAGAGGCTCGCGAAGCAGAAAAATGAGAACCAGTTTAAAAAGTTCATTGACATGATGAAGAGCTTATCCATTAATGTGCCTTTGGTAGAAGCTTTGGAGCAAATGCCTGGCTATGCTAAATTCATGAAAGATTTGGTGACGAAGAAAAGATCCATGGACTGTGAAACTATCAAGATGACCCACCAAGTTAGTGCTATAGTGCATTCAATGGCTCCGAAGTTGGAGGATCTCGGTGCTTTCACCATTCCTTGCACTATTGGAAGTGTAGACTTTGCTAAAGCTCTATGTGATTTGGGGGCGAGTATCAACTTGATGCCCTACTCAGTTTTCAAGACTTTGGGTATTGGACAGCCGAGGCCGACTTCCATGAGGTTGCAAATGGCAGATAGATCGATGAAGAGGCCTTTGGGTATAATAGATGATGTTCTCGTCCGGGTGGACAAATTTATCTTGCCAGCTGATTTTGTGATTCTCGATTGTGAGGTTGATTTTGAGGTACCTATAATTTTGGGAAGACCTTTCCTTGCTACTGGGAAGGCCTTAGTTGATGTGGAAGCAGGGGAACTCACTTTTCGAGTGGGTGATGAAAAAGTGGTCTTTCATGTGTGCAAGTCAATGAAGCAGCCCAACTGTACCGAAGTGTGCTCATTTGTGGATCTTGTCACGGTAGTGATAATTGATGATACTAGTGCAATGATCAATGTGGAGGACCCTCTAGAGGCGGTTTTGTTGAATCTTGATGTCAATGAGGATGAAGGCCGTGTGGAGTGTGTCAATGCTTTACATAGAATAGGAAGACTCCGCCAACAAAGCCCTCAATCGAGGAACCTCCGGTGTTGGAGTTGAAGTCGTTTCCTCCACACCTCAGGTATGAATTCTTAAGCCCTAGTTCAGCCAGTTATTCTTTCCTCTTGTCCTACTAACATGCAGGTAGATGCCATATTGGCGATGCTCCAAAAGCGGAAGAAGGAATTTGGATGGACTATAGCTGATATTCGGGGAATCAGCCTCGCATTCTGTATGCACAAGATTATTCATGAAGATGATGCAAAACCCTCCTTAGAACATCAAAGGAGGTTGAACGATGCAATGCAAGAAGTTGGGAAAAAGGAGGTGATCAAGTGGTTAGATGCCGGGGTTGTGTACCCCATCTCTGACAGCTCTTGCACTTCGCCGGTGCAATGTGTGCCGAAGAAAGGTGGGATGACCGTGGTGACCAATGCACAAAATGAACTAATTCCTACTCGGACGGTCATCGGATGGAGGGTGTGCATGGATTACCGCAAGCTGAACAAAGTGGCCCGCAAGGATCACTTTCCATTGCCTTTCCTTGACCAGATGCTTGATCGACTTGTTGGGCGTGCCTTCTACTGTTTTTTGGATGGATATTCTGGGTACAACCAAATCTTGATTGCTCTGGAAGATCAGGAGAAGACCACTTTCACTTGTCCATATGGCACCTTTGCCTTTTCTAGGATGCCTTTTGATTTGTGTAATGCACCGGCTACATTCCAGCAGTGTATGATGGACATTTTCACCGACATGGTGGAAGATATTTTGGAGGTGTTCATGGGCGAATTTAGTGGGTGGGAGACTCATTTGATGAATGCTTGAAGAATCTTTATAGGGTGTTGGCCCGGTGTGAGGAAACCAATCTTGTGCTCAATTGGAAAAAATGCCACTTCATGGTTGAGGAGGGCATAGTTCTTGGTCATAAAATTTCAAAACATGGCATAGAGGTGGACAAAGCTAAAATAGAGGTGATTTCAAGGCTTCCTCTTTCTGTCAAAGGGGTTAGAAGTTTTCTTGGGCATGTGGGGTTCTACCGGAGATTTATCAAGGATTTTTCGAAGGTAGTGAATCCTTTGTGCAAGCTATTAGAAAAGGATGCCAAGTTCGTGTTCGATGAGGGATGTATGCAAGCATTTGAACTTCTCAAGCACAAGTTGACCACCACTCCTATTATTACCGCACCCAATTGGAGCTTGCCTTTTGAGCTCATGTGCGACGCGAGTGATGTTGCGGTTGGGGCAGTTTTGGGGCAAAGAGTGAGCAAAATGTTTCATCTGGTGTACTACGCGAGCAAGACAATGAATGATGCCCAAAGGAACTACACGGTGACTGAGAAAGAGTTGTTGGCTATTGTGTTCGCAATGGAGAAATTTCGGCCGTATCTCATGGGCGCCAAAGTCATAGTGCATACCGATCATGCCGCTCTTAGGTATTTGATGACGAAGAAAGATTCCAAAGCTAGGTTGATGCGATGGGTCTTGTTACTTCAAGAGTTTGATTTGGAAATTGTGGACCGGAAAGGTAGTGAAAACCAAGTGGCGGACCACTTGTCCCGCTTGGAGGAGGAAGGGAGGCCGTGTGATGGCCTAGAGATCAATGATACATTTCCCGATGAGCAACTACTTTCTGTGTCGATGAATGATATGCCATGGTTTGCGGATGTTGCTAATTTCCTTGTGACTGGTATAATCCCGTGTGAGCTCTCTTCTAACCAAAGGAAGAAGCTCAAACGGGATAGTTTGGATTTCTATTGGGATGAGCCATACTTGTTCAAGATTTGTACCGACGGAGTGATCCGAAGGTGTGTTCTAGAGGAGGAGCAGTTGAGTATCTTAGAGGCTTGTCACTCCTCTCCCTATGGTGGCCATCATGGCGGGGCGAGGACAGCTTCGAAGGTTCTTAGTTGTGGGTTTTACTGGCCAACTTTGTATAAAGATGCAAGTGAACTTGTGAAGAGGTGTGACGAATGTCAAAGAGCGGGTGGAATTTCGAAGAAAGATGAGATGCCTCTCAACACCATTCTAGAAGTTAATATTTTTGATGCGTGGGGTATTAATTTCATGGGCCCATTTGTAAGTTCATGTGGGAATGCATACATTCTAGTGGCGGTTGACTATGTTTCAAAATGGTTTGAGGCCGTGGCTTTACACAACAATGAGGCCCGAAGTGTGTTTGTGTTTCTCAAAAAGAGCATTTTCACTAGGTTTGGCACTCCTCGTGCAATCATAAGTGATGGGGGGTCGCATTTTTGTAATAGAGCTTTTGACACTTTGCTTGCAAAGTATGGTGTCAATCACAAAGTTTCTACTCCTTATCATCCTCAGGCGAGTGGCCAAGTTGAAGTCTCAAACAGGGAAATCAAGAGTATACTGTCAAAAACGGTCAATTCAAATAGGACCGATTGGTCAAAGAAATTGGATGATGCTCTATGGGCTTATAAGACTGCTTACAAGACTCCGATTGGTATGTCTCCGTACCGGTTGGTGTTTGGGAAAGCTTGCCATCTTCCGGTTGAGTTAGAGCACAAGGCCATGTGGGCTTTGAGGAAGCTGAATCTTGAATGGGATGTGGCAGCAAATCTTCGTGTGGAGCAGCCTAATGAACTTGATGAATTCTGATTCCATGCCTACTCCAGTTCGTCCTTGTACAAGGACAAGATGAAGTACCTTCATGACAAGTATGCTCGTAGCAAGGAGTTCAAAGTGGGTGATTTGGTTCTCTTGTTCAATTCTCGGTTACGTATGTTTCCGGGAAAGCTTAAGTCAAAATGGAGTGGACCTTTTGAAGTGGTGCTTGTGACTCCGTTTGGTGCACTTGACTTGAAAAACAAAAATGGTGAGATCTTCAGGGTTAATGGGCACAGAGTCAAGCACTATCTTGGCAAGATTGATGACAGTCACGTGGTGGCAATGATCCATCTCAAGTGATTTGATGGTAACCTGCGTCGTGCCGCGACGTTAAATCAGGCGCTTCTTGGGAGGCAACACATGTGTCTTTCTATTTGTTTTTCTTTGATTTTCTTTTTAGTGTAGGATTTGTTTTTGGACTAACTGGTTTTGAGGTGTGTGTAGGATTGTTTTGATGCAGTGCAGGACCAAGTTGGAAAAATATGCACTCTCTGAAGTTTGCACTGTGGCCGCATTGCATTTTGTGCAGCCACAAAGACCTTAGTGCGGGGGCAACAAATCAATGCGGTCCACAATGATGATTGATGCAAAACAATGATTCTCTGAAGTTTGCCACCGCGGCCGCATTGCATTTTGTGCGGTCCGCGGTGGACCACTGCGGCCGCGGAGCATTTTGTGCGGTCCGCAGTGGTTGCCTCCTCAATGCTTCATGAGTTTGAGTACTGCGGACCGTGGTACCATTTTGTGCGGTTCGCGGTGGGTAGGTATAGTGGGTCCCAGGGTCATTTTCTATAAATAGGACCCCAGGTCTTCATTTACCCTTTTCGCTCTTTGCACACTCAATAGTAAAACTACTGTTCATCCAAACCCTCACTGTGCAAAAATTCAAATTGTGCTTCTAAATCATCTGTGTGCATCTCATATCTGGTACTTCAAATTCTTCCTAATCTTTAATTTTGTTTTAGTTTATTTTAATTTGTTAGCTTCTTTTCCTTTTTCTTCCCTTTTCTTTAAATTGTAGCGTAGGATTTACTTGATACTGCTTAAATTAGGGTTAGTTAATGAAGAAAGTTGATTAAACACCTAGGGAATCAATAATATGTGATTTTAGGCTAAAAATTAGACGAATTTTTGAAACCCTAGGTTGGCTGCTATTCTTGGCTCTCCGCGGTCTGCAATACCATTTTGTGCGGACCGCGATGGTATAACTTCAGAGAGTTGGAAAATTGAGGATTGCGGTCGCGATGGATTTTGTGCGGTCCGCGGTGCCTCACCGCGGCCGCACTACATTTCTTACGGTCTGCAGTGCCTAGATTCAGAGGGTGGGTAGTCTGACCCCCACCTCAGTGCGGACCGTGGTGCCTTTTTGTGCGGTCCACGGTGACCTCTTTGCGGTCGCACTTCATTTTGTGCGGTCCGCAGTCTGAAATTCTGCTTTACAATTTCACTGTCTGCAATCATAATTTCACTGCTTCACCTGGTGCTATGATACTAACAAATACAGAATGAATTCCACTTGCAGAAAATGGTCAAATCACGAGGCGGTGGAGACAAACAAAAGGGAAAAGCTGAGTCCTCCCGGGGTAGGGGACGTGGAAAGATAAGGTTGACCCCCCAAGCTCGGCAAGCAATAAAGATGACAAGAAAGGCAATAAGGGTTGCTGATAGAGTTGCTTCCCATTCAGAGAGAAGTGAGTATGAGCCCTCCCGGGAGGCGTCTGATTCTGACTCAGTGCGGAAGTATATGGATGATTTTCCGGAGAGGATGAGATTGAGAGATGACCCTACACCTCAGGGATCCCCCACTGCTCAAGCTTCAATTCCAATTTCATCTGAGTCGTCTAAGGGCTTAGCCGAGAGCGGTGATAGTGCCTCTTCTACCTCACTTACAGCTTCACCACCCGGTGAGGATCCCGTAGAAGAAGAAGGAGGGGGTGAGCCCCAAGTAGGAGGGGTGGCAAGAACCAGAAACCCAGAAGCATGGCAAGACAGATTTGTAAGTGAAGTGGCCTACCACAAGTTCAAAGAATGGTGGCCCGAGAGGAAGTTGATACCTGAGCGGACTTTCATCGATAGGGACCTCTTGCCTCACAACCCCAATGTGAGGAGACAGCTCAGAGAGAGAGTGGGCTGGGACTACTTCACAAGCAATTGTGAGGATGCAAATGAGCACCTAGTCAAGGAGTTCTACACTAATGTTGCTCACATCAAAAAGGGCACGAAAGTGACTAAGGTGCGAAATCTGACAGTGAAATTTGATGGGAAGACAATCAATGACTACTTGGGCTTCATGGAGGAGGATAAGACATTGTACTTAGAGAAGGTAGCATTGGGGGAGGATGCCCGTCCGTGGTTAACAGAGTATTTGGCAATCCCAGGTACCACCCCAGTATGGTTGACAGCGGGAATAAAAATTCTGAGGAGAACCCTGAACTTCGAAGCAAAAGGGTGGGAGACATTTGTATGCAGCAGGCTAGACCCCACCACTCATGAGAACTTTCTTTCTATCTCCCGGGCAATTCTAGTAGCTTCTATCATGGCAGGGTACCCGATCAACGTCGGGAATGTGATTTCTAGGGTGATCACACGGGTGGTCAATGAAGGAGATAGGTCGTAGCCTTTCCCCAGTTTCCTGACTATGTACCTGGATGACTTGGAGGTGGACAAGAGGAGGTTTGATGTGAAGGTGAAGCCAAAGGCACCTTTTTCCTGGTACAGCCTACAAAGTGATGACAACCCCAAAGGCAAAGATCCGAAAGGCAAATCCACTGTTTCTACTGGCCAGTCTGAAGAGCCAGTAGTAGTGGTAGCTCCTACTCAGCCTGCTTCAGCTACCCCAGATATGCCCCCAGGACCCTCAGCTGCCCAAGATATCCCCTTATCTTCAGCTTACCCGTTGACTGTTCACCGCTTGAACCAGACCCTTGCCAGTATCAACAACTGGATGCAGGCGGCCACTTCGAAGCTGTCTGTGCTATCTACCTCGGTGGAGGCCCATTCTGTACTACCTCAGCCACAGGTCCCACAGTCAGTGGAGGACACTCTCAAGGAGCTTCTGGACAACCAGAAGAAGCTCCTGGAGAACCAACAATTAATATTGGACGGTGTGGGTTCTCATAGAAAAGCATTGAAGGAGCTCGCCATAGAAACAAAGAAATTGAGAGAGATGAGTATGATTCCACTATCCTCGTTCTGAGTGCTACAAACTAAAAGTAAGGTTTGCTTAGGGAGAGTTGAGGATGTATGAGTTTGGGTTCCACAATGACCAAAGTAGTAGAAAGAGTTTCTTTGATGCGTCGAGTCAATCCTTGATGCTCATGTGTCGCACTAAAACCATGGTGTT
>NW_017673029.1:0-83427 GCF_001879085.1 Nicotiana attenuata
ACGTTCTGTGCTCTCGGGACTTGTTCGAAGCGGCACTCATCGAACTTGGTCATTAGCTTGTGGACTTCCGACTGGTATTTTTGCAGCCTTTGCTCCTTGATTTGGTAAGTCCCAGTGACATGGTTTACCACGAGCTGAGAGTCGCAATGTAGAATGAGTCGTCGAGCTCCATACTTGAGGGCTAGTTTTAAACCTGCAATAACAGCCTCGTACTCGGCTTCGTTGTTAGTCATCTCGGGGCATCGTATGGACTGGCAAATTGTTTCGCCCGTGGGGACCTCGAGAACGAGTCCCAGTCCCGATCCCGAGGCGTTAGCGGCACCGTCAGTGTAAAGAGTCCATAGGTCGGCGTCAGAGAGGGCAGGGCGCGCCTCCAATTCCGCTTCTGGTAAGATCTCTGCGCTGAAGTCGGCTACGAAGTCGGCAAGTACTTGCGACTTGATGGCGCTCCTTGGGTGATACGAGATATCGTGCTCATTGAGCTCTATGGCCCATCGGGCGAGTCTGCCTGATAACTCAGGTTTATGCAGGATACTTCTCAAGGGAAAGGTCGTCACGACCTTTATGGGGTGACATTGGAAGTAGGGTCGGAGCTTTCATAAAGCTACGACCAATGCCAAAACTAATTTTTCAAGGTGTGAATACCGTGTTTCGGCGTCCACTAGGGTTTTGCTAATATAGTAAATAGGAGATTGTGTACCTTCATTTTCGCGGACTAGGACTGCGCTGACGGCAACCTCGGACACGGCCAGATACACTAGCAGTGGTTCGCCTGGGTCAGCTTTGGCTAGCAGTGGCGGTGAAGATAGGTACGCCTTTAATTTCTTCAGAGCTTCGATGCATTCTTTGTTCCATTGCAACCCATTGTCTTTTCTTAGCACACTGAAAAACTTGTGGCATCTGTCCGAGGACCGTGAGATGAACCTAGACAAAGCGGCTATTCGCCCGGTCAGTTTTTTGCACCTGCTTTTTGCTGTTAGTATTCTCTGGTAATGCGGTCTATGCTCGCTTGATTTGATCTTGATATGGACTTCGGATAACCTCGTTGTATACGAGGGAACCCTAAGAATTTCCTGATGCCACGCGAAGGCGCATTTCTCGGGGTTCAGTTTCATCCCGTATTTTCTCAATATTTCGAAGGCTTCTTTCAGATGGTCGAGGTGGTCCTCTTTTTTTGTGGACTTTACCAGCATGTCGTCGATATAGACCTCCATAGTCTTACGAGTTGCTCTTTGACATTTGGTTACCAGCCTCTGGTATGTAGCCCCCGCATTTTTGACCCCGAAGGGCATTTACTTTGTAACAGTAAGTCCTTGGTGGGTGATGAAAGTTGTCTTCTCTTGGTCCTTCCTCGGCCATCATGATTTGATTGTAGCCGGAGTAGGCGTCTAGGAACTCAGATAGTTCATGCCCTGCAGTGGCGATCGATCAGATTGGTCGATGTGGGGTAGTGGGAATGAATCTTTCGGGCATGCCTTGTTCAGATCGGTGAAATCTACGCACATTCTCCACTTCCCGTTCTTCTTCTTTACCATGACTACGTTGGCGACCCACTCGGGGTATTTGATTCTCTGATGGAGCCGTTGGCAGTAGCTCATCTACTTCTTTACCAACCGCTTCGTTGATAGCAGCGTTGAATTTTCTCCTCATCTGTCGTACGGGTGGATGTAGTGGATCGACATTCAGTTTGTGGGGTGGCGATGTCCTCGCGGATTCCGGCATATCTGAATGGGAAAAGGCGAACAAATCTGCATGGTTAGTTAAGAATTCACAATACTTACTTGGGTTGGCGAGACCTTGCCCGATATAGGCTTTTCTTTGTAGGATCGACTTTGTCCAATTGGACTGGGTCGAGGTCTTCGACGGTTTGCCTTACAGCCTCCACGATGTCGGGGTCTTTAATCACGTCCGTTATAGGGTGGACCTTAGTTCCCGACACGGCTAATTGCTATGCCTCCGCGCTCGCCCCCCTTAGCTGTTGGGTGTGGGCGCAGTCTTGGGCTATTCTGTAGCACTCTTGTGCGGTGCGTGGCTCGCCTCGAATGCTGAATATTCCCATGGGGTAGGAAATTTGTCACTTGGTAGTGGCCTTGAAGGGACCGCTCGCATGGCGTGTATCCATGGGCATCCTATGATGACATTGGTACGCCGTTTCTTGGTTCATCACGTGGAAAGTTGTTTCCAGCGTGACTCCTCCTGCTAAGACGGGCAGTGCTATTTCTCGCGGACGTCCGTTTCTACTGCATTGTTAAACCAGTTGTGTTATGCAGCGCGGTAATTACCTTTCCTCGAGTCCCATTTGTATGAGGACCCTTGGGTGGATAATACAGGCGCCGCTTCCGTCATCGATCATGACTCCTTTTAACATCCGTATCAAGTGATACGTAAGTGATAACTAAAGCATCATCATGAGGAAAAGACAAACCATCGTGCCATCGGACTTATCGAAGGTGATACTATCTTCGAAGTCCTCATACCGTTCGTGGGCGATGGTCCCGCTTTAGCCTGTGTGTGGTGGCGAGTTTGAGTGATTGATCGCTGCCTCGTCGCCGCCTCCGACGATCATGTTTATCGTGCGAGTTGGGGAAGGTGGCTTTGGCGGTCCGTGGACTGTTCCCGTCCGCGTGCAAAGTTTGTTTTTTCCTTTGTCCTGAGTAAGCTCCCTTAGGTATCCCTGGTTTAGCATCCTGACCACTTCTTGCTGTAGAGGCCGATGCAATCTTCTGGGTTTTGTGCCCTCGTTCCTGATGGAACTCACACAGGGCGTTTGATTTCCTTGTGGCAGGGTCTGATTTCATCTTTTGCGGCCAGTGCACCTTGGTGCCTAGCTTCTCCAGTGCGTACACTAACTCTGAAGGAGACACACAAAAGTTATGGGCCGTTAATAAAGGGGGCGTACCTCTTTCGTTTCGTAGTGGGGCGACGTGTCGCTGTGGGGCGACGTGTCGCCTTGGGGGCGGATGGGAGGATCTGGTGTACGGCTGATGTCGCTCTCTGTTGGAACGAGGGAGTGGTTCCCGTCGTCCTTCGTTCCGTCGATCTCTCCTCGTTTCTGAATGTATCGCCGTTAACCGTTGGGTCGGCCCGTTTAGGTCATCCTCGTCCGCTCGCACCTCTGCGCAATAAGCGTTATGGATTTCCTCCCATGTGGTAGGGGGATATTTCATGAGGCGGCTCAGCAGTTTCTTGGTCGCCCTTGAACCATTTCTGCTTAGCCCGTTCTGGAAAGCGGCGACTGCCATACCCTCCGATACATTTGGTAGGCTCATTCTTACCCTGTTAAACCTTGCCAGGAAGTCCCTGAGTCCCTCGCCTGCGTTTTGCCTGATGGCGAAGATGTCGTTTACCCTGGCTTCTGCTTTCTTCGCGCCTGCATGGGCTGTGACGAATTTATCCGCCATTTCCTCGAACGTTGATATCGCTTTAGCCGGTAGCTGAGAGTACCATGTTAAGGCCCCTCCTGTCAACGTCTCGCCAAACTTCTTCAGTAGTACTGAAGGTACCTGTTCTTTTGATAGGTCGTTGCCTTTCACGGCAGTGACGTAGTGGATCAGGTGGTCCTCGGGATCGGTGGTTCCGTCATAGACCCTCAAGTATGGAGGCATTTTGAAGGTTTTAGGGGTGGAGTGAGGAGCAGCTTCTTCGGTGTATGGTTGTTCGACGAATCTTCCTACGTCGCGTTTTGGTAGTAACTTGGGAGCACCGGGGATCTTGTCGACCCTCTCTTGATGTTCCTTCATCTGATCGCGGAGTGCCTCGTTTTCATTTTCTATTTCTTCCATCTTCTTTAAGATGGCTGTTAGCATGCCATCGTTGGTTTGCGTCTCGATGGGTCTGTTATTTACCAGTGTAACTTCTGGTTCACCCACCGCAGCAATGGTACCTACCGTTGGTGTAAATACGACGTTACTTTGCGGTGGCTTTTCAATCAAGCCACTTAAAGCGCTTGTTAGCCATCTTTCCAATAGCTCTTTGACCGCGGAGGGTGCTTCCGTGGCTGTAGATGTGGAAGCTCCCTTGCGTAAGACCGTCAGACCTTCGGATGGGGAAGGAGAGATCTCTGCACTCGGTGTGATGCTTGGGGTTTCATTCAGGATGCCATCGCCACTGGCCTCGTTGTGAGGACCTAGGAGATTGGTTGTGACACCCATTATGGCTTTCGATCTGGCGTTGTTTTCGGCCATTTCCTGTTTTTGAGTGGTGTAGAGAATAGTGGTTGGTTGATCTCTAGGTGGATACTATGGTTTTGATTCTCGAAATCCCCACAGACGGCGCCAAATTGTTTGTCTTAAAAGTTGTTGATGCACTTTGTAAGCGATAAAACAATCAAAAAATAGAGGAAGGGTAAATCGTAATCAAATATAATAATCCTAGAGATGCAAAGATGATAATGTTGTTATAGATCCAGTGTTAGAAAGATGACAATGTATGTTCATAAGATATATTGATCGGAAGCAGAGATATAGAGAGAGAGATAGAAAGTGAGAGAGTTGTATTAGATCAGATGCCCCTTTTACAATGTGGAGGTCTCCTTTATATAATAGGAGACCTTCCTCGAAAGAATCAAAAAGTTACAGAGATAGGTAACGTCTTTCTAGTATAGACGTTGAGTTCTAAACGACGCCGCTTTTGTCCTTGCGGCCGAGTCGTACCCGCTACGTTGGTCGGCGTACACTCATTGGACGCGCCCACTGGCGTAGAGAGACATAGGGTTAAATTTGACCCTATACACTTACCACTGCCACAATCCATGTTGGTTCTTTTACATGTATCATTGTCACTAGCTCACACTCCAAATTTTAAAGGAAAAAAAAAAAAGTCGTCCGAAATTATTTTGTATTGATTTACATTTTTTTTTAAAAAAGATTTTTTTCTTTCTAACTCTAATAAAATTATCTCTACGTGGATTACAAAAGTTTCATATGTTGCGTGCATTGGTCGCCTATTACACGACTAATAATTCTTTATGGAGTCATATAAGTCTTTAATATTCGTCGATTAACTAAATTTTTATATCTAAATGGAGGACACTTTAGTGAATGGGAGTTTTTATATATTCATTCCTTGTGGAAAGTGGAGATTTATATCTTTACAATCTATAATAGTGGAAAAGATGACCAATATAAAGGGCTTAGGATATTGAATTACAAATATTCCTTTTTTCACAAAGCAAGGAATATATTCGTTTAAATTGCTATAAACTTTTTTTTTTCCTTTTCTACCAAATTATAAGGAATAATCCTCACTAGCTAAACATGAAATGAATATGGCGGTTTGTAGATAAAGCGATTGAAAGTTTTATCAAGTGGATGGTAGTATCTTCAATTAAAGTACTCTTTTAATTTGTAGTATTTCTTCGCTATTATTGCGAAAGTGATGACTTTTTTTTTTTAGTTTCCCATCCGGTTCCGGTACCCGCATTGGAGCCCGACTATATTCGGATTCGTGCCGCGTAGTGCCCCATTCGGGGGAAAACGCTCCCTACCAAGGATTTTTTCATACCCAGGGCTCGAACTCGAGACCTCTGGTTAAGGGAGGAGCAGTCTCATCCACTACACCACATCCTTTGGTGGTGAAAGTGATGACTTAAACTTAGTCAATGCCACTTGTGTATCCACATTTTAATACTTTATCATATGGTTTAAAATGCAAAAGCACATGCTTTTGATTTTCTCTAATTACTTCTCCACTCATGCAAACAAGAATCTCGATGAATTAATTATAGCACGAATATCTTAGTTTTTACTGAGCAGAGAATGTAAAGAATATCTTATTACTTCATGCAGTCCATAATAAGTGATCAATTTGCTTTGGACATACCCATTAAGAAAACACTAAATTTTAGACAAAAATAATTAGTGTGACTAAACTACCCTTAATTAAGTATTGCTGCATAATTTAATGTGAGGAGTAAAAGACTTTTTAGGGATACGTACATAAGGGTAATTTTGGAAAAATAAATTAAATTTTTTCTTGATTATATCAATGGATACTTATTTTAGACCAAAATAAAAAAGCCGAATTGGTCACTTATTATGAACCGAAGGGAGTCGTCTTATCTTGTTTCCATTTATCTTTGTCTTTGCTAACTCAAAAGTCAAATGGACTTCATTTAATTACTTTATGTTGTCATTTATTTACATGTTCACTAGTACCGTAAGATTTTATCTATAGCCATAAACTAGATGATGATGATAGATTACTTTTTTATCTCTTCGTCGCCTTTACGTGAGATAAAACTTTCCTAAACTAGTTAAACTAGTAGTATGCGAATTTCGTTCGGTTATAAGTCCCACTTGAATAACGTGTTGGGATCGAAATAATTAAATTGTCATTCAAACGCTAATAAAGTATACCTTCAATAATGATTAATGAGACATCAAAAAAAGAGAAAAATTAAAAGAGACACAAATATTCAACATAGCCCGGTCAATTAGCCTACGTTAATGGGCGAAGATGAACAATCTATTATATAAAAGAGAATACAAATAATATTGAGAAAACAACCTCACAAAGAGGCACACACAAGTGGTAGTTCGCACTTGTCTCACAAATTCTCCTTGTAAGCAAGACTCTCAAACTTCTTTGGGTCACATTGTGGATACTACTAAATGAAAATGAAGGATACTCAATTTTTAGAAGTCCAAAATATTTTCCTCTCAGAAAAAAAAGACTAGCCAAATACGGAAAAATTATATTTTTCTTTTTATAAAAGGTAAAATCAATTATGGTAAATATGTTGTCCTTCCTTTAAGGAATATGAAAATCAAATATGGTAATAAAATTCGGACAAAGCTACGGCCTCACACCGAACAACACTCGACTTGATCCTTCTTTCTTTTCTCCTTCCACTCTTGCCTTGCCGCTGTTGTTGGTGAGTGAATAGCATAACGCACCCAAAGGTGTGACTAGGTCACTAAAGTGGGTGAATACCATGAGGTTTCGGGTTCAATTCCCAAAGAAGGCAAAATATACTAGATGATTCTCATCTATCCAAGCCTTGGTGGATAGAGTTACCTGATACCTATTGTTCGTGCCTTGGTAGATAGAGTTACCTGTTACCTATTGTTCGTGAGAGGTGGTAGATATTACGTGAAATCAGTTGAGGTGCACGCAAGCTGGGCCGGATTACTACGGTTATCAAAAAAGAAAAGTCTCACTCAAATAACACATTATAAATGTGTTGAGTTTCATCATTCTACATTCGACAAGTCCTCCTTTGTTTGAAATTGCCCGTAAGAAAGGTAAACGTGTAGGAAATAAAACATAGACAACGGAACAATATGTTGTAATAATAATGAAACAAAAAAATCAAACAATTATTTTCATTAACTTTATGAATAAATTGGTAAATGATTTTGGTTAGTTGTAATCAGTTCTGATTTGGAGAACTGGACTTGGGCAAACATTACGGCACACGGGCCATTCGCATGGTTATATTGGGCTCACTCGTGGTTTTCCTGATTTGGGCTTTCATGAACATCATGTGTAGGCCCTAATTTAAACTCAAGATCATACAGATCACCAAATGCATGGATTAGATTGCCCGCTTGGTATACTGGGCCTGACCCAACATTTATGCGACTGTAACGTATAATTACTAGATCCACAAGCCCACCCGAGCAGGTCCAATCCATTGAATTGGTTATCGTTCTGCGCCCAAATTTAGGTAACGATTGGAATGAAGTATGAGATCAACAAGAACGAAGGTAGAGCTTTCATTTTATAATTCTATTCTCGGCATCAACAATAATAGCAGATGTCGTAATTATAAATAGTAATATAGAGTAAAAAAATAGCTCCAAAGGCTAACTCCTACCTAGGCAAATACTTAAACTGCTACTCAATAATTAGACGTAAATCATCTCCATGTCATAATGTATGTATATGTGAAGTATGCAGTCACATTAACCACGACATTCTTGATAGTTGAGCCAATGTAGGCCTTAGTTTATCTTTGTCAGCACCGTAGATGTAGAAGAGATTTCTCAGCATCAAACTGCTCCTCTTCACTCTTGTAGTTTACAACAATCATTAGATTATCACCGGGTATAGGAATAATCTTAATAGGCCTCAGTTTCATGTCACCTTGAACATATGCATTACTAAACCTCCTGCCAATAAACCGCTTTACATCTGCCAATGTAAATCACAATGAGAACTGCATAGTAGAACGGAAACCATGTAAATACTGCATGGATTACAACACAAAACCTATAACGTAGCAAATTACATGGAAAACACACAAGTTTTGAGATATATGCAATTAATAAATATGAGAAAAATGAAGCGTAGGACCTGAAACTCATATAACTTAGCTTGTTCTGTTAGAAATTCAGAATTTATAAGTGACTAAAACAGGAAAAATAAATGAACAAAAATTGGCAGTATTATGTCCCGAGCCAACAAATTCCTTGTGTGTCCTTAAAGAATCTTATCCCCTCACTGTTGCCCATGTTTAATGGATAAATTCTTCCCAAGATAGGACGGAACTTCCAACTTAGCGTTAGCGGCACTTCAAACCACTAAGTTATCAGCGAACTCAAAATAATGGTACAAATCACACGACCGACTTACTTTGTTTTGAAAGTAATGATGCAGAAAGAAGAAGGAGATGAATCAGAACATTTCAGGATGAAAAATTATGAAGGAATGGCTGCCTATTTATAGCCAACGAATTTCTGGATTGAAAGGGTGTGAAGTGGTTGTTCACAATGCAGGTGGCTATTCGTGAAATGCAACCTTTCTGGTGGCTGTTTAACGCGGGAATATTTAAAATAGAATTAAATATGAAAATTAATTTAATCCACCGTTACAAATAACGGTCACTCAAAATATTAATATTTAATTAATTAATTTTATTTTGTTGGTCCAAAAAATTAAGTCAATCAATTGAAGCTGAAGTCGAGCCGAGCGAGCGACGACGGCGCGAGGCCCCTTCCTTTTAGCTCCTTTTAAGATCTTAAGGAAGTGCTTTTATATTTATACCCAACAAAATACTTGTCTTTAACCAATTAGGGACAAAGTGCAAAAGCCAAAGTTGCCTTTTCACCTTCTTCCTTCATTTTCCATTCACACTACCACACTTCAACCCCAACATGTTCTTACAACGTGTTTGATTTAAAAATCAAAATACTCCCTGGCAGTGGATAAAGCATGCATTAAGATATGATATCATTGAAGATAAAAACAGTTCCAAAATTCTCTTGACTTAGATTACTCTAAACTAAAGAAAAATATTTGTTCAAGAAATTGTTTTGCCTTTGCTTCTATTCTCGGCAAAAAAAAGGGCGAAACAGACTCTTATGCATGAGTACTATAGAGTTATGAAACTTGCAAAGAGGAATAGCACTCTGCATCATATCGCTTCTCCACCCTCTGGTTCATTAGGAAAGAAAAATGGCAGAAGCATGTTGAATTGCAACATAAGATGACAAAAGTATCAATTATTATTCGTGGATCAATCAGTCCATATAGTTAGTACATTTTTCCAATAACACATGGTTAGGAAAATGCAATCTTATTCCTGTATCACTTGAATACATATTCAGATTCAAAATGGTGAGTAATTTGAGGAATAACAGCTATTATATTAGTCGAACTACTATGATTTCATATCAAAGGACCTTACATAAAAGATTAATTGGTACGACGGTATAAACACAATGTAGCATCCCACCCCAATTGGTTATTATAGGGAGAAACCGGTTATAAAATTGCACTGCTAAAGGCAGTTAGATATATGATCATCAACACTACTCTACACGCTTACATTCTATCTAACATTAAGTCTTCCCAGCTATAAGATCAGATTACAGTAGAATTACCAAATGGAAAAGGCCCCATATGGTAACTTTGCTGAGAACTTATCTGAGTAATCCGCTCATAGTTTGATTGACATGCTACAAGTAATCTACATAAGTGTAAAACTGTAAGTTGTAAATAATACTATTATATTTTTAGTACATAAAGAAAAGAGCTATACAGTTGATAAACATTGATTTAAACTCAAAAGATTGCAGCAGAGTAGAATTTATCCATATTTTTGAAGCATACGGGATTTCTCACATTCGAACAACTTTAATTTTGATATTCCGCATCGAGTTGTAATCAGAGACTGGTATAGTGAATAGATAAAATTGGGATTTGAAATAATAAAGCCAAAAATCAATTGGTTATGGAGGTGTAAATAAAATAGGGTTTTTTGGTGTAAGCCCACGTTCGGAACACGATTAGTCGTGGGTTCATCCTCGACTGTTTCTTTCTTTTTTCTTTATAAAAATAATTTTCAAATTTGAGTGTGTAGTTATTTATTAAAAAACTACCAACAAAAAAAGTGGGAGGACAACTACCAAAACGTGGGAAAAATATATAATTCTTTTGAAATTTGCAGGTTGCAAGTTTATTTCCTTGATTTGAATTTTAAATTAATTTTAAACTCCAACAATCTTAAAGATATGTCCTAAAATTTGACATGTGTTGAATTGTGGGTAATCCACTTGGCATTCTCTCACAATTTTGTTTTTGTTATTCTATATGGAAGATAGATAGATAGATAGATGTTTCAGTTACCCAAATGAAAAAAAATTCTTTCATTCTCTCTCTTCTTTAACATCCTAGTAGGAAATACCCTAACGCCACCACATTTTGAATAGCTTTGCAATGTCATATCTATTGCAGTTATTTTGTTGAGATTCTCGTTAATTTCAACTTAATCATTCTAGTTTCTTATATTTTTCTATCAAAATTAAAATTACGCTCAAATTTGCATCCAAAAGACCTTAAATCCGAGTGGAAAATGATGGATATGTTGGTTTATGGGTTCTTCCTTGACTACTGTTCATTGTATAATTAATGTATACACTGTATAATATGTATTTTTAAAAAAGAGTAAGGACAGAGAAAAGAAGTTATTTGTACACTGTGTTATAAACTACTAGATAATGTGTATTAACCGATGCATATATATTACACACTGATTATTTACTGGTTTATAGATTTATTATATCGATATTATGCATTGTATTGATCATCTTCTCCAAACGACTAAAGTTTTCTAGAATATTTGCACTTTTCAGTGAAAATTTATACTTCACTCATTTCTTTCATCCAAGTTTTCTCAATTTTGAATATAAATATTTGGAGATAAGGAATGACACAGTTGTTGGAGAAATTTTTGTATATCCATGAGGAAATCCCAGAGTCCTTGATTATCGCAATTGCCTGTTGACGGATTCTTTCTCTTTCCGTATTTTTACCCTCAGACTTGAAACATTTATGGCTAAATTTTGTTAGGGCCAACTTAAGTAAATTATAGTAAGAGGATGGCTATTTATGTTTTTTTTCCCAATTAATTCGGAGCGTTGTTATCACACAAACCGGCGTCGGATCTTAAAAGTCATAACTCACAAGTTAAAATTGAAATCTTATCTTTCTTAGAGCATGTTTGGCTAAACTTTTGGGAGGCTAAAAGTATTTTTTCTCTCTAAAATATTACTTTTTTAAAAATTTAAATTATTTAATCAATACAGAGAAGTACTTTTGGCCAATATCAAAATCAGTTTTTCTGCTTTTGGGAACAAGCAGAAAATTCTAGCTTCTTTCAAAAAGCAAAAGTAGAAAATTAATTTATTTAAGACAAAATTATCATCACCAAAAATTTATATTTTTCAGATTATCCCTTACTAATTTAAGTTTTTTCTTTTCGTTATTGTTTCTAGTTTTTACCATTCTTTTTTAAAATTAGAGATATTATATACATGCATCATATTTTAACTTTCCAAATTCTTTATTGACTTTTCTTGTTTTTGATTTTTTTTTTTCTTTGTGTAATGTCTTGGAACTTTCCAAATTATCTTCTTCTTATTTTTACACTAAAGCAAATTATCTACTTCCTTCTCTGGATTATCAATTCTCTTCAATAATCATTTATAATTTCTTCTGTTATATGCTATTAGTTCCCGAATGTTTCAAACAACTATCAAATCTAATTTGTAAAAGTTAACTAAAAATAGGTAATAAATTTACAATTGAATCGCATAATCTATTTATATATTATTAAAGGAAGAAGAAAAGCATCCACATTAAGCTAAGTGGCAGCCTCGCAGCGGGTCACTTGACAATTTAGGACAAAATTAGTAAGGTTAGGTAAAAATTTGTTTCTTTTTGAAATTAAATTTTTAAAAAATTAAATTATACATTATTTGTTGTTAATAATTAGTTACTCTTTTTGAATTTGAATTTAAACATATTTAACTATACATATATAAAATTATTTCTATTTTGCGCTCAATGCCATCTTTCAAGTTTGACACTGAGAATTATCTAATTACAACTACCATGACTATACATAATTTCATCCGACGAAATTCTTCTGCTGACAAGCAATTCAACTATTATGCTAATGAAGACATTACTGCATAGATTGATGAAGGAGATGTGCCTTCTGATATTCCCTTAGAAATGCAAGGCAATTCTTCTGCTAATATGGAGGCGATGTGCGATAGAAGTAGAGATAAAATTGTTGACAAATATTATCATGTGTGGGTGACTTTACTTATTATTTCACGGTAGATTATCGATATATAGTAATTTGTGGAATAGACTTCTAATTTATATTGCATGATGTATTTTGATTATTCAAATCACCATGTAACAATAAGTAATTACACTAGATATAATATATGCTTTGGTATAACTATATATGTAAAATTGATTTAAATCTTTAATATGTTTGGTTAATTTATGATTTATATTTTAATTAAATAATATAAAAAATAATAAAAGTCTGTTACGATAAATATTTAAGTTCATTTTTCTCTTTAGAAGAATTTTAAAACCTTGGTACTATCCTTTTTGGTAATTTGACACTCGAAAGTACTTTTTAGAAAGATTGACCAAACACAATTTATTTACCAAATATTGCAAAAAGTACTTCTTAAATGAATTGGCCAAACACAAATAATTTTTTTCAAAAGTACTTCTGAAATAAGTACTTTTCGAAATAAGCAGATTTTGGCAGCTTAGCCAAACAGGATCTTAGTCATTTACAAATAACTATTGTTGTTGATGGATGTGATCATACCAGTATTGACGTACCACATTCTACCATAACTTCGAGGTTAAGTTTGCTCTACTGGTCCAATACTTGTATCATTTGATGATGCCATGTGAATCACTAGAAACATGTGAAGTGTATGGCTAACCCAATAACGAAAGTTTCGTAAGGGGACCGGAGCAGGCTACCATGAGACAAAAGATCTTATTTCTAAAGAGATTCGATTCGGAACTCTTATATGTCCAAGGTTCAATATTGAAATAATTTCAGAGGTTTTCCCTGACTTTGTCCGTGTCAACAAACAATTCGAAATACCTCGACTTTTTTAGAACATGTCCGAGTCAAATAGCAATGATTCGAAGCACTTCTTTTTACACTATTTCGGAAACCCAAGGACTCAATCGTATGGATATGTAAAATACAGGATTTCCAATCCTAGCAGGAAAGGGAGGGAAACGGATACTCAATTTAAAGTGAGTAAACAGAATTCCATACTCGATCTCATAGATACATATAGAATTCTGCGGAAAGCCGTATTCGATGAAAGTCGTATGTACGGCTTGGAGGGAGATCTTTCATATCTTTCGAGATCCACCCTACAATATGGGGTAAAAAAGCCAAAATAAGTGATTTTAGCCCTTATAAAAAGAAAACTGATTCTTGAACCCCTTTCACGCTCATGTCACGTCGAGGTACTGCAGAAAAAAAACAGCAAAATCCGATCCAATTTATCGTAATCGATTAGTTAACATGTTGGTTAACCGTATTCTGAAACACGGAAAAAAATCATTGGCTTATCAAATTATCTATCGAGCCGTGAAAAAGATTCAACAAAAGACAGAAACAAATCCACTATCCGTTTTACGTCAAGCAATACGTGGAGTAATTCCCGATATAACAGTAAAAGCAAGACGTGTAGGTGGATTGACTCATCAAGTTCCTGGGTGACCCTTTGGGAAATTCTATTATATCCCTCATTTACTTCAACGAAATAATAAAAATAAAAAACTATTACTGTTATTGTTTAAAATTACTTGGAATGACATAATGGATGAGCAAGAATACAATCCCTAGCTCTTAAATTTCTAATGTACGTATGGCTCTAATCAAGATATCTATTGAACTTTATTTGACTCAAAAGTTATTAAACACATTTTAAGCAAATCAATCAAAAAGAAATGAAGGGGCAAATCGTAATCGAAAATAATAAACCCTAGGATGATCTTGATAATCGGTTCTTGCAACAATATTGTATATGAGTGAGAGGAAAAGAGATAATCTTAGAGAGATGAGAGAGCAAGAGAAAAATTTATATCCAAATGAATGAATCCCCCTTTACAGAGCTCGGATCCCCTTTATATAGTAGGGGATCCTTATTTAAATATTAAAAGGTAAAACCAAAGTACATTCTATAGAGGGGCCGATGAGGTTATGAAGTCGTTTCTCCCATTACTCCTAAGCCGTCCTTCTGTCGGAGCTCACATATGTTCAGCGGTTGGTCGTGCTGACTTATGGACGCTATCAGTCAAATTGGACCCCATACAATTAGTCCCTCCGCTCGTCGGGGTCGCAGCGAGATGTGTCCTCGATGGGCGGAATCGATGCCTCCGTTCAAGGAGAGTTTGACTTTGTCAAAGGATTGTGACGTGACAGGTAGGAGACAGTAATCATAACTGTTAGAGCGTCGAAATGGAACGCCTTTCTCTGTATGACGTCAGCATTCGCATGCGTCATCATTGCACGTATTCTCGAGGCAGGAAATTAGATGCTTTTGGCGCTTGGTTTCCCGCGCTGACTCGAAGCCTGCCTCTTCGATTCTGGCGCCACCCAACCCTATAAATAGGGGAAAGATTTAACCTGATTCGAACTTTGGCCATTTGTAAGAGTATTCCAACCCTTCAGTGTATATTTTCGCATTCTGGTACTTTTTCCTTCGATGGAAAATTTCCTTCTTCTTCGTTGTGCTGTGTGCAACTCTTTCTCAACCGAAATCATACCTAAACCTTGCCGAAATGACGAGAGGATTCCGGCGGCTGCTCCATCGAACATGCCGCCGCCTTCCGATGGTGGAGAGGTGGAGGAAGAAGAGGACATCAGTCCTCTTATGGTGGAAGCGCTACTGCCAAAGCATCCTTCTTCTCGAAGCGATTTCAGCAAGGACTCTCCCACTTCGACTCCGGTGCTTTCCGAGTCGCTGCAAAATCACTTAGATGATCTCCGTATGAAGTACAGCATACCTGCCCACATAGAGATGGTTCCAGCGGGGAGAGATCACGTAGATGTTCACAGGCCAAGGTACTGTGCCTTTTATGAATACCCCTTTTTGATTGGTTATGGCCTTCCTTTTCTTCCTTTGGTGGAGGAGCTTTGCCGATTCTATAACGTGTGTCCGGCTCAATTTACGCTGTATACCCTGAAGGTGCTTCGGCTACTGACCAAGTATGCAGAGTTAGTCGGATGTGAGGTCACGATTCATCACCTCTTACAATTGTTCAGTGCTGGTTATCTGAGAGGGACCATGGTGCATTTAAGAAGCCGTAGTACGAAAGGGTTGGTGGTCAAAACTGACGACCGAGCGAGTTGCGGATTCTGGCGTAAAAATTTCTTCATTAGGACCGAGTATGTGGTCTCTAACCCTGCCGGATTCCCCAGAGAGGTGGAATTCGAAACGTAAGTATTGCAGTTTGTTAAGTTCCTTGTTACTTGTTACTGTTGCAATTCTAACTTTTGTATTGCAGCCATGGCTCGTCCGCCCCAGCCCGTCCCCAATCTCAGGAGACTTGCTTCCCCATGCGGAAGAGACCCGTACGTGGCCTGCCTTCATGCAGCTCTATGGCCCCAAAGTCCCTTCTGGTAGATTTCTAATTTTTATCTTGTAAATTTTGCAACCCTGCTTACTTCTTTTTATGGCAACAGGTCGAGGTGCTTCTAGGAAGAGGGCGCCAGTCCCTACTCTAAAGCAATCCGACGTTGCCTCAGATGCTCATGATATATTAATCGTGTCTGTCCGAGAGGGTCTTCCTCCAGCTCCTTTACAGGGGGCTACGTCTGCGACCATGGTTATGGGGGAGTCGACATCGTTGGCACCGGTCCTGCAACCCGTGGATGAGTCTTCCAACGGCGAGGAATCGTTAGAAAGAAAACGGAGGAGGCTTGAGAAGGGCAAGGGGTGGCCACCGAAGCCGGAGGAAGTGGGGCACCTCTAATGACGCACAAACCTGCATTTATGGCCGACGCCATTCTATTTGGGAGGTCGGCTCAACAGAGGAGTGTCGCTCCCGGTACTAGTTCTGTGTGTGCCGTCGAGGGGGGGTCATCGACCAACATCGAAGGACCTGGCGAGGAAGCTGAGAAGTATGACTCTACCATCGCCCAGGAGGATGTTGATGAGTTTGTGGGTGGTCTTACCCATGTGGAGATGACGGCGGATGGGTCCGACCGTCGTATTATGATTCCAGGGGCTTACAACTTGTTGCTGAACAGTGAGCAGGCAGCTTCGACCCTTACCCTGCTATGCGCCGCCCCTGAGAGCAAGACGCTCAGTACTGTATAATATGCGGAGCTGTCATGAAGGGTTGCTGGCATGGCTTTACAGGTAATCTTTATCCCCTTTCTCTCCTCTGCGTATTGTAAGACTGACCTGAGGCGTGCTTATTTCTGCTTTTCTTTTTAGACCCTCATTTTGGAGGTGGAGAGGTGACGTCGTGAGCAAAAAAGGACGGCCCTCTACAAAAAGATGCTGAAGAAGTATCGAAAATATCGCTCTAAGCACCGAGCGGTGGTCTACCCCTATCAGCAAGACCTCGAGTTCCAAGTGTTTGGCGAGGGGCTTGAATAGAGGCAGGCCCAGTTGGAGCGCTGGGGGGTTGAGCTGGAAGAGACGGATAGTGAGCTGATGAAGGCCGTGGCCTGTAACAGCGAGTTGGAGGAGCTCCTTAGGGCGAAATGTGACGAGCTCGAACTGAGTCGTGGGGTCGCGGCGGAGAACGTCGACCTGCAGCGGAGGGTGGCGGATCTGACCGCCGAGCTCGACGCCAGGATGGCGGAAATCAATGGACTTTCTGAGCCTTCCTCATCTCGTCCCTCGTCTGGTCAGAGTACGCATCGTAGTGCGCATGAGATGTGGATTTTTGTAGAGGCAAAACTCGACGTGTATAGAGAGCTTCATACTGAGGGCCGGGTGACGGAGGAGGAAGTTCAGGCACGGTAAACGAAGCTCGCACTGCTCGTGAAGCTTGTGGGTATTACCCCGACTCTCCCGATAGGGAGGGTCCTGCTTCCGAAGACGTCAATCGCCTCGACTCAGGTTCTTGGTATAATGACGTTTATCTCCCAGGGGGTGACGAGTAGTTACAAATTTGTATAATGTATATTTTTGGCTTGTGGAATATATTGGAGCCCGTCCGTGGGGGCGAATGTAAATATATTTTTGCTGTAATATAAACTTTACTTTGCTGCTTCGTCCATTTGTTGCCTTTCCCTTCTTGGGTTTTCTTTTATAATGCTTAGCCTCCGTAGAGGTTGCTTTTGTTGTTCGTTAAAAAGGTCGTGTCATGGTTCGAGCGAGGTCGAACTGACATTGATGGTCTTAGCCAGTAGGATGCTGCTTCGACTGTTGTCGAAGTAGTATCCATCGTAGTTCGAACGAGGTCGAACTGATGTCGATGGCCTTAGCCATTAGGATGTTGCTTCGACTGTCGTCGAAGCGGTATCCATCGTGGTTCGAACGAGGTCGAACTGATGTCGATGGCCTTGGCCATTAGGATGTTGCTTCGACTGTCGTCGAAGCGGTATCCATCGTGGTTCGAACGAGGTCGAACTGATGTCGATGGCCTTGGCCATTAGAATGTTGCTTCGGCTATCGTCGAAGTGATATCCGTCGTGGTTCGAACGAGGTCGAACTGATGTCGATGGCCTTGGCCATTAGGATGTGGCTTCTACTGTCGTCGAAGTGATATCTGTCGTGGTCCGAACGAGGTCGAACTGATGTCGATGGCCTTGGCCATTAGGATGTTGCTTCGACTGTCGTCGAAGTGATATCCATCATGTTCCCAACGAGGTCGAACTGATGTCGATGGCCTTGGCCATTAGGATGTGGCTTCGACTGTCGTCGAAGTGATATCCGTCGTGGTCCGAACGAGGTCGAACTGATGTCGATGGCCTTGGCCATTAGGATGTTGCTTCGACTGTCGTCGAAGTGATATCCGTCGTAGAATGGAGATTAACTCTTGTTCGTGTAATGGAGATTAACTCTTGTTCGTGTAATGGAGATTTCCGCTCGTACAATGGAGGATTTTGTTCATTCAATGGAGATTTCTGTTCATTCAATAGAGATTTCTGTTCGTTCAATGGAGAATTCTATACATACAATGGTTACATGTTCATACAATGGAGAATAACTAGTGTAGTCCCTTCATTATATTGGCCTACGGACCGTGTCGACTGGCCGGTATGATGAATCTGCGCTCTGGTGCCACCGGGTATCCTCTTTGCCGCCTCGTTAAAAACCTCCCCGAGAAAACCCAATTGGGACAAAACTCGGGTCAGGGAAAAAGAGTACGACTTAGGAGATGCCTTTCAGAAGTGGAAATATTTGAGGTGGGCGACGTTTCAATTGTTTTGGAGTGGTTTTCCCTCCATTGTTTCTAGTTGGAACGCTCCTTTGTTCGCCGCTGCTATGATTTTGTATGGTCCGTCCCAGTTGGTCCCCAATTTTCCCTCATTCGGGTCTTTCGATGCCAGTGTTTTGGCTTTGAGGACGTAGTCGCCGACTTTGAGCGATCTTACTTTGGCTTTCTTGTTGTAGTATCTTTCTGCCTGCTGTTTTTGGGCTGTCATTCTTATATGGGCCATGTCTCTTCGTTCTTCGGCTTCGTCTAGATCTTGCAACCTACTTTCGTCGTTGTCTGCCCCGCTGGCATGGGAATATCTCAGGCTTGGTTCCCCGATCTCGACGGGTATGACTGCATCGGTCCCGTAGACCAGTGAGTACGGTGTTTCTCCCGTGCTGGATTTGGGCGTAGTCCGGTATGCCCATAATACTTCAGGTAGTAATTCGGGCCATAGCCCTTTAGCTTCCTCGAGCTTCTTTTTCAATATGTTCAATATTGTTTTGTTGGAAGACTCGGCTTGGCCGTTAGCGGCGGGATGATACGGAGTGGAGAGTATCCGCTTGATGTGCCATTTCTCGAAGAACTCAGTCGTTTTCCTACCGATGAACTGGGGCCCATTGTCATAGCTGATTTCTTTGGGGATGCCGAAACGGCATATGATATTTTTTCATATAAAGACAATGACCTCTTGCTCGCGTATTTGTGCGTACGCACCTGCTTCCACCCATTTAGAAAAATAGTCAGTTAAAACTAAAAGAAAGCGTACCTTTCCTCGTCCTGCTGGCAGGGGGCCGATTATATCCATTCCCCACTTTATGAAGGGCCATGGCAAGGGATGATGAGCTCCCCCGCCTGGTGTATCATTACTTGGCACTGTTCGCATCTTCGGACATAATCTGCTGCCTCTTTTTTCATGGTAGGCCAGTAATAACCGGCGCGGATGAGGCATCGGACGAGGGTGCGGTTTCCTGTATGGGCGCCGCAATGGCCCTCGTGCACCTCTTCTAATACTTGTCTTGTTTGATGCGGCCCGAGGCACTTAGCGAGGGGACCACCAAACGTTCTTTTGTAGAGGTCATGATTTATCAGGCTGTATCGGGCAGCTTGCACCCGGAGCTTCTTGGCTTCTTTTTTGTCGTGTGGGAGTGTTCCGTCCTGCAGATAGGATACAAACTGGTTGCGCCAGTCCCAAGTCAAGTTTAAAGAGAATACCTCGACGTGGTCGACGGCCGAATGGAGGAGGGTGACCATATTTTCTTTGTTGATATTCTTGGTGGTCGCGGCTAGCTTGGCTAGGCTATCTGCCTCGACGTTTTGTGCCCTGGGGATTTGCTCGAAGCGACATTCGTCGAACTCAGGCATCAGCTTATGGATTTCTGATTGGTATTTTTGTAGCCTTTGCTCTTTGATTTGGTAAGTCCCAGTTATTTGGTTTACGACGAGTTGAGAGTCGCAGTGGAGGATGAGTCGACGGGCCCCGTATTTGATGGCTAATTTCATACCTGCAATCACAGCCTCATACTCGGCCTCGTTGTTAGTCATCTCGGGGCATCGTATGGACTGGCGAATTACTTCACCCGTGGGGACTTCGAGGACGAGTCCCAGTCCCGATCCCGAGGCATTCGCAGCGCCGTCAGTGTAGAGGGTCCAGAGGTCAGTGTTGGCAGAGGCGCGGAGGGCCTCTTGTTCCACCTCTGGCAATATCCCCGCACTGAAGTCGGCGACAAAGTCGGCAAGTACCTGCGACTTGATGGCGGTTCTTGGATGGTAGGTTATGTCATGTTCGCTGAGCTCTATGGCGGATGCCCCTTAGGGGGAAGGTTGTTATTACTTTTATGGGATGGTATTGAAAATAGGGTCTAAGCTTTCGTGAAGCTACGACCAGCGCGAGGGCTAATTTTTCGAGGTGTGGGTACCTCACCTCGGCATCTATTAAAGTTTTGCTGATATAATAAATAGGGGATTGAGTACCTTTGTTTTCGCGGACTAAGACAGCCCTGACAGCGACTTCGGATACAGCCAGGTACACAAGTAGACACTCGCCCGGGTCTGCTTTGACGAGCAGTGGCGGTGAAGATAGATATGCTTTTAGTTTCTTTTGGGCCTCGATGCATTCCTCGTTCCATTGTAGCCCATGATCTTTCCTCAGCACACTGAAGAACTTGTGGCATCTGTCCGAGGACCGTGAGATGAACCTTGATAGGGCGGCTATTCGCCCCGTCAGTTTCTGTACCTGCTTCTTGTTGTTCAGAACCTCAGGTATTGTGTCTATGGCCTTGATCTGGTCCGGGTTGACTTCGATACCTTGTTGTGATACGAGAAAGCCTAGAAATTTTCCCGAGGTCACGCCGAAGGCGCATTTTTCTAGGTTCAACTTCATCCCGTACTGCCTCAGTATCTCGAAGGCTTCTTTCAAATGATCGATATGGTCCTCCTTCTTTGCCGATTTTACTAACATGTCGTCGATATAAACCTCCATTGTCTTGCCGAGCTGTTCCTTGAACATCTTGGTGACCAAGATGGTCCTCGATATGTTGCTCCCGCGTTTTTGAGTCCGAAGGGCATCACTTTATAGCAGTACGTCCCTTGGTGGGTGATGAAAGTTGTCTTTTCTTGGTCCTCTTCGGCCATTAGGATTTGGTTATAGCCGGAGTAGGCGTCCAAGAAACTTAGCAGTTCGTGCCCTGCTGTTGCGTCGATCAGCTGGTCGATATGGGGCAATGGGAATGAGTCTTTTGGGCATGCCTTGTTCAGATCGGTGAAGTCTACGCACATTCTCCATTTCCCGTTTTTCTTTTTAACCATGACCACATTTCGATTCTCTGATGGAACCGTTGGCTAGTAGTTTGTCCACTTCTTCACTGACTGCCTCGTTGATTGCGGCGTTGAATTTCCTCCTCATCTGCCGTACGGGCGGATAAAGTGGGTCGATGTTCAGCTTGTGAGTGGCGATGTCTTTTGGGATCCCCGACATATCTGAATGAGAGAAGGCCAATAGATCTGCATGGTGAGTTAAGAATTCGTGGTACTTACCTGTATCGGAGAGGTTGTGCCCGATATAGGCTTTCTTTGTATTGTTGGTATCGTCCAGCTGGATCGGGTCGAGGTTCTCGACTGTCGCTTTTCAAGCTTATACAACGTCTGGGTCCCTAATGACCTCTGCCGGCGGGTTGATTTTAGTTCCCGACATGGCTGATTGCTATGCTTCCGCGCTTGCTCCCTTCAATTGTTTGGTATGAGTACAGTCTTGAGCGATCCGGTAGCATTCCTGGGCGGTACGTGGCTCACCTCGAATGCTGAATATTCCCCATGGGGTGGGAAATTTGATTACTTGATAGAAGCTCGAGGGAACGGCTCGCATGGCGTGTATCCATGGACGCCCTATGATGACATTGTAAGCCGTTTCCTGATTCATGACGTGGAATTTGGTTTCCATCGTGGCTCCCCCTGCCAAGACTGGCAGCGATATTTCTCCGGAGGTTCGCTCTACTGCATTGTTAAATAGTGTTATGCAACGCGGTATTATCTTATCTTCGAGCCTCATTTGCATGAGAACTCTTGGGTGGATAATACACGCGCCGCTTCCGTCGTCTACCATGATTCTTTTCACATCAGTATCAACAATGCGTAAAGTTATAACTAAAGCATCGTAATGAGGGAAAGACAAACCGTCGGTATCAGACTTATCAAAGGTGATACTGTTTTCGAAGTCATTATACCGTTCGTGAGCGATCGTGTGCTTCAACTTGTGTGTGGTGGTGAACTTTACATGTTTGATTGCTGAGTCGTCGCCGCCACCGACGATCATCTGTATGGTACGTGCTGGAAAAGGTGGTTTTGGTGGTCCTTGGGATTGGTCGCGTCCTCTGGCGAAATTAGCCCTTCCTTTATCGCTGAGCAGCTCCTTCAGGTATCCTTGGTTCAGCATTCTGACCACCTCCTGTCGTAGACCTATGCAATCTTCGGTCTTGTGTCCTCTTTCCTGATGGAATTCGCATAGGACGTTCGACCTCCTTGCACTAGGGTCTGATTTCATTTTTTGTGGCCACTGCACCTTCGTGCCCAGCTTCTCCAGTGCGTACACTATTTCTGAAGGGGAGGCACAAAAGTTATGAGCAGATAATAATGGGGGCATACCTCTTTCATTTCGAAGCAGGGCGACATGTCGCGGCACGTCATATGGATGCCTTGGAGGAGGCGGATTGGGAGTTCTAACGTAAGGCTGATGCCTTTCTCTGTTGAAGCGTGGGAGCTGTTCCCGTCGCCCGTCGTTGCGTCGATCCTTCCTTACCTCTGACTGTACTGACGTTAGTCGTTCGGTTGGACCGTTTAGATCGTCTTCATCCGCTCTTACTTCGGCGCAGTAGGCACTGTGAATCTCTTCCCACGTGGTGGGGGATACTTCATGAATCTGTTGAGCAGCTTCTTGGTTGCTTTTGATCCGTCTCTGTTCAACCTGTTTTGGAAAGCTTCAACCGCCATTCCCTCTGATACATTTGGCAGCCCATTCTTACCTTGTTGAATCGGGCTAGGAAGTCCCGGAGTCCTTCAACTGTTGTTTGCCTGATGGCGAAGATATCATTGACCCTAGCTTCGGCCTTCTTCGCTCCTGCATGAGCGGTGGCGAATTTATCTGCCATCTCTTCGAACTTTGATATCGATCTAGCTGGTAGTTGAGAGTACCACATTATTGCCCCTCCTGTCAAAGTTTCACCAAACTTTTTCAGCAACACGGATGGCACTTGTTCTTTCGATAAGTCGTTGCCTTTTACAGCAGTTACGTAATGGATCAAATGGTCTTCCAGATCCGCGGTCCCGTCGTATATTTTCAAGTACGGTGGCATCTTGAAGGTTTTTGGAATTGGGTGAGGAGCAGCTTCCTCACTATATGGTTGCTCGACAAATCTTCCCACATCGCGTTTCGGCAATAGCTTAGGGGCGCCAGGTATCTTGTCCACCCTTTCCTGGTGCTCTTTCATTTGATCGCGAAGCACTTTATTCTCGTTCTCCATTTCTTCCATTTTCTTAAGGATGGTTGCGAGTGTACCATCGCTTGCGTTGATAGCGGTGTGGGCGTTGCTCATTCGTACAACGCTAGGCTCACTGGCGGCAGCAGCGATTTCTGCCGTT
Organism: Nicotiana attenuata; assembly: GCF_001879085.1. NCBI lineage: Eukaryota > Viridiplantae > Streptophyta > Magnoliopsida > Solanales > Solanaceae > Nicotiana > Nicotiana attenuata. Next base: position 23,800 of record NW_017673029.1, read on the forward strand.
GACGAATCTTTGGTATTTCCCCGAGGGGGTTTCTCGAGCATGTTGCTTAGAGCGCTCGTCAACCATTCCTCTAGCAGCTTTTTGACTACTGGGGGTGTTCCCTTTACCGCAGATGTAGAAGCCCCTCTTTCATGCAAAATTGTTAGATCTTCGAGTGAAGAGGGTGAGATCTCCCCCTCTGGTACATTACTTGGTGTTACATTTGCGGTATTTTCCCTACCGACTTCGTTGAGGGAGCCTATGAGGTTATTTGAGACGTCCGCTATCATTTTTAACCTTGCTTCTTTCTCTGCCATTGTTAGTTTCTATGGAGTATGAAGGACAGTGATCGTTGTTTTTGGTATCCTAGGTGTGAACTACGATTTCGACTACCGAAATCCCCACAGACGGCGCCAAATTATTTGACTCAAAAGTTATTAAACACTTTTTAAGCAAATCAATCAAAAAGAAATGAAGGGGTAAATCGTAATCGAAAATAATTAACCCTAGGATGACCTTGATAATCGGTTCTTGCAACAATATTGTATATGAGAGAGAGGAAAAGAGATAATCTTGGAGAGATGAGAGAGCAAGAGAAAAATTTATATCCAAATGAATGAATCCCCTTTTACAGAGCTCGGATCCCCTTTATATAGTAGGGGATCCTTATTTAAATATTAAAAGGTAAAATCAAAGTACATTCTATAGAGGGGCCGACGAGGTTATGAAGTCGTTTCTCCCGTTACTCCTAAGTCGTCCTTCTGTCGGAGCTCACATATGTTCAGCGGTTGGTCGTGCTGACTTAGGGACGCTATCGGTCAAATTCGACCCCATACAAACTTTACTGAAGGGGTGTGTACCCACAATACTGCATCAAAGCTACATACATACAAAGCAATGCTGATATTAATTACTCTATATCGAGTATCCATATTATGTGCTAGCTCAACCAGATTATTCATAATTTTTTTCAATATAAGATATAATATGTTGAATTAATCCTTTCAACGCATTAAGGTTGTGCGAGTATGATTTGACGACAATCTTCAAATCTATTGCATTGACTCTTGGATAACCTTGTCATCGTCTTCAAATTATGTACAAGGAACACACCAATATTGAGAAATCTTACATGTATTATTACCAAGTTGTTATAAACCTACCATATCACATATGTTTCTTATTGAACTACGGCATATTTCCAACTAATTTTTTATTTGATAACTATTTATTCTTTTTATAAATTTTCAAGGAAAAAAATATTTTCTAAACGATAATTTGTAAGTAAAAAATTGGCAAAAAAAGTCTCCTGGCCACTTGAACTTGCACCTGATTGTCATGCCGGTAAATAAACTTTTAAAATTCCCAGGTGAACACTTCAACTCGAGAATAAGTTGTCTAATAAACACATCCGACAGTTGAATCATAGTGCGTGCATTACAATTTCACGAACGTGGTAACCCAGTCAGCAATAAACGAACTAAAACCTGCCACGTATAAGGACGAAAACATACTAAGCACCGACTATTCCCATTAGTTTTTTTACCTAAAGACCCTAAAACACTCATTTTCAGTTGTCTCTCTCAAAGAACTCTATATTTTCAATCGTCTGCTCAAATGGAGTGAATAATTGTCATAGAATTTTCCGCACATTAGGTCATCTGCACATTGTATCTATTTTTCTTTCAAAATCGGCCCCAAAATAAGATTCTAAGTGTTTCGTGTACCGTCGATTTCTCTTTCACCAGAAATATAGAAGTCATTCAAGGTTCGATTGTAGTCTTTCATGAAATTTCTCGTTGTTTTCTTGTATTTTTATGCGTTATTGAAGTTTGTCATGATAGATAATGCTTTGTATGCAATGATTCTTTCGTTATTTAGGGTTTAAAATTAGGGCTTTTTTGTCACGATCCAAAATCCACTAACGGTCATGGTGGCGCCGGACACCACTGTCAGGCAAGCCAACACCAAGAAGTTAATTAAATTCCGATTTTAGTATTTGTTGAAATTATTTCTTTTATACATTAAACATTAAATAATGAACATCACTGAAATAAAAATGATGTCTTTAACAAGCTTAATATTGAAGAATCCCATAATCATCCCAGAACCCGGTGTCACGGGTGCATGAGCTATTTCTAGGAAACAATGTAATACAATAACCATCCGAAATACAAATTGGACAGTAGAGAAAATACAATACAATACTCAGAAGGAGACTCTGATGGTTGCGATCGTCTCGAGGAGTGCAGCTCTCCTAAGTCTCCGTGTCAACCATGCCGCTGCGCCGAACTAGGCCACTAGACATACATGAGCCTGTGCAACAAAAATGTACAACAAGTGTAGTATGAGTAAAAAAATAACGTGTACCCAGTAAGTGTCCCCGTATAATCTCGAAGAAATAGAGACGAGAAGTCGACTTTGACACTTACTAGTGGTCCAACAATAATATAGTAAGTCGTTATTTTTTATAAACACAGCTGTAAGTCAATAGCATGAAGCAAGTAAACAATCCTTTCAATTATAGAAATTTCCAAATTCATTTTTCATCATTTATAAATTAATCTCAAGCCAGGGAGGCAATATTATCATTTATAAGTTTACAAGTCAAGCAATACAAGCATGTGCAAATCATGCCGAGGTCGTACGGCACGATCCAACAAATATTTAAACTGTGCACTGCCAGAGGGTCGGATGGCACGAACCATAGATGCATCTATTTAATCTACCGAGGCGTTCGGCCCGTTCCACAATAAATAAATACATTCAAACAGTCAATTAAGAATTCATCAAGGAACAATTATCCAAGAAAAAAGGCAATTTCTCTTTAAAAGTCAAGAAACAATGTCTAGTCTTTTAATTCGTTTACACGTTCGATATGTTTTAAGAATTTTAAATTGACAAAAAGATTGCAAATATTACAAGTAAGGCATGCTTTTGGGCCCTAGACTACCCGGACTTAAGCATAATAGTAGCTACACACGGACTCTCGTCACCTCGTGCGTACGTAGCCCTCACAAATAGGAGCACATATCCAATTAATTCAGATATGGGGACAATTCCCTCTTACAAGGTTAGAAAGGAGACTCACCTCGTTCTGAAGTTCCATAACCGGCATTCCACGCCCTTCGGAAGACTCAAATCGATGCACAACGCTCCAAAACTAGCCAATATTTATGCAAACCCATTAGCATATGTTCAGTTACTCATAATAATCCAATTTATAACAATTTCCAACCCCGATCGAAAAGTTGACAAAATCTCCCTCGAGCCCATAGGCCCGGATTCCGAAATTTTTCGGAGATAAAGTTTGTCCACAACCTCACGAACTCAAATATATAATTTACTCTCAATTTCATGTCCAAAATCATGGTAAAAAATCCAAGAATATGAATTTTCTAGGTTTTTCCCCAAACCCCAAGTTTCTACTAATTTCCATACTTTAATCGGTATCTAAATCATGTATTTAACTTATAATGAGTGGGAACAACTTACCTTGTGATACTTGAAGAATATCTCCCCTTGAAGCTCTCCAAAATCGCCTAAGCCAAATGAAAAATGAGAGAAAAACGGCCAATTCCCGATTTTTAGAAGAACCCTTCTGCCCATATGACTTTTGCATCTGCGGTCCATTAGCCGCTTCTGCGGCTCCGCTTTTGCGGTGCCTTCTTCGCATCCGCACCCTCCCCCGCTTCTGCGGCCTTAACCTTTCACCTGCGCGACCGCGGGTGCGCCCAAACGTCCGCTTTTGTGACTCCCCCTGCTCTAGTCCTTTTCCGCTTCTGCGGCTTCCTTCCCGCTTCTGCGGGCTCGCATCTGCGACGCCTACTCCGCAGGTGCGATTACACCAGCTGTCCTCCAACTTCAGCAGCTCCTCAATTCCAAACCTTGATCCGTTAGCCGCCCGTAATTAACCCAAGGCCCCCGGGGCCTCACCCAAACATACCAACAAGTCCTAGAACACCATATGAACTTAGTCGAGCCCTCAAATCACGCCAAACAACGCTAAAATCATGAATCAACCCCCAATTCAAACTTATAGAACTTGAAACTTCAATTTCTACTTTCGATGCCGAAACCTATCAAATCACGTCCGATTGACCTCAAATTTTGCACACAAGTCATATTCGGCATTATGGACCTACTCCAACTTCCGGAATTAAAATCCGACCCCGATATCAAAAAGTCCACTTCTGGTCAAACTTCTCAAAAACTTTCAAATTTCTAACTTTAGCCAAACGACTCCAAAATGACCTACAAACCTCCGAATCCACTTCCGATCGTGCTCCTAATACAAGAATCACCATACGGAGCTACTCCCAGACTCGGAACTCCAAACGGACATCGATAACACTGAAATGCGCTTCAACCCAGATTTATGAATTTCTTCCAAAAATGCTAACTTCCACAATAGGCGTCGAAACGCTCCCGGGTCATCCAAAACCCGATCCGGACATACGTCCAAGTTCAATATCATCATACGAACCTATTGGAACCTTTAAATCCCGATTCCGAGGTCGTTAACTCATAAATCAAACCTTACTCAATTCTTTCAACTTAAAGCTTCCGAAATGGAAATTTTCTTTCCAAATAAATTCCAAACTTCCCGAAACTCAATTCCGACCACGCGTACAAGTCATAATACCTGACGTGAAGCTGCTCATGACCTCGAACTGCCGAACGACGCTCTAGAGCTCAAAACGACCGGTCGGGTCGTTACATTCTCTCCCACTTAAACATACGTTCGTCCTCGAACATGTTGAGAATTGCGCTAGAGTAGTCTGAAATTATTGTTTAAAACCTCGTGCACCTACCCGTGCTACCACAACTCAGTTGAGCACATTAGCTCGATCAAATCTGAAGATATCCTCTTTCATTTAGGCAAATAAGCCTTAGAGCCCAGTTCCAACATTCGGAATTCTCTACCAGGCCTTCTTCCAACTTACGAATACCGTATCAATCACTACACGATGCACCAATACAAGATTGCATGCCTTTGCTTAATTCTCACCATGCACCACATCATTCACGGACCATAATAACATTCTCTGATCATAATAACCGACATCTCCGGAATCTGATGCTCACAATGCACCTCAGGACATATATAAATCTTGTCCCAACTTTTGCAATACCGCCACGACGGAAGAGATGTGTAGAAATTCATAAACAACTACCGAGTCGACAAACCGTTGAGTCTATACTCCTGACAAGAATCATTACCTCATTCTGAACCAAATAATGGTATTTGCTATTTAATATACTTCATATAATCCGATCGCACTTCTCCTAGATCCAACAATATCGTCTCACCCAGTACGAACTGCTCGGGCAATAAGCCACCCTAAACATGACCAAAAGTCTCATATGATGCCAAAATATGCCGATAGGCCACAAACTTGAACGTGATGCATAAGAAAAATGAACTCTGGAAAGGGTTACTCAACCCACGCAACTAATTAGACAACCAAAAAGGTGTCATAAACCTTCCTCAAAAAATGGGAAACAGACACACAAAATAGCATATAGAGGACTGTACTCAACATCACACTGTTGCGGTGTGCAACCCGATCCAAACAGCATACCCGTGGCGGCGTGCCACCCGATCCACACATAGAACTCACATAAGGAGATGCACACCGAGCTAAATCTCTCGTTACTACTAGATACCGAATATCGGTTGCAAGCACGCTAAGTGCGTAATACCATCCCTGGGGAGACAGATAACGCCATAAGCTACAAAACACAAGCACAACCGAGGTGCGATATATAATCTGAATTACAAGAGCCATCGTGCTCAGATAACACCATCGCTATGCATAATCTCAACGCATAAGAAATTTATCAAGCTGTTTCACAACTCACACGCCCCAATATAGCATTGCATGAAATAGCCGACGACGTAATAGCATCCAACGTCCGAACACTCCTTCATAAGGAGCGCTATGCTAAAATGAAACACATCCGGCCTGATATAGAGCGCACCTTCATATGTAGATCCATCCACAGACCTCAAGCCGATTCTGATCGCACCATACTAGGCAAATAACCTTTCAAGGGTCCATAAATACCCTTTTTTCTTTTTCTTATAACTCACAAGAACAACCTTCATAACCGGAGTAAACCTCCACAGTCCACAACCTAATAAACCGAGTGCCCTTCAGGCATAAATGCTCAAATTAGCGATATTACCACAATCTTCATACTTGGTTTAAATTCCCAATCAATCAAGTGACTACATGTCACACTCATTCAATTTTCCCGGGAGACACGCTCCCACGACCTTCCGTACCAGATTACAAGTCTGCACAACCATACCGCCGGTCGCACTAACGTTGTAGAGCAAGTCAAGAATCCACAACTAGGACGCAAAGCCTCTTTCACAAAGCACCAAACCGCAACCTTGATCCTCACTTTCAAATCTCATACCGCTCACTGCACCTAACAAGCCAATATGCGATAGCGCCAGAATTTCATCATAACTCTTGAACCACTAATAGGGTGAACACTTCATCACCTAGAAACTTTTACCTAACTCATTCCAAGAGAACCCTAGCAACACGCGAGTAACTTCTCATAACCGTAGGACATTCCAATCCTCAAGTAGTGGTCTGAACCACCATAACCCTTCTGGGATCCGCTTATACATAACATGCCATAATACCTGAATACTTCTAAATTAAATCAATCACGGTGGTCGTCAAGCCTCACACGCCGTCACGAATCACATGCATAACTTAATCACGCTGAAGGAACTGATCACTACCACCAATATGCCAATTCAACCATGGCAAACTAACCGACTTCTTCTAAATTATCCTTAACTTTCATTAGAGATAATCATAGCTCTGGCCAACACATAGCAACTCAATCCGCACTCATCCTAAATGGCCTTATATCACGAGACCATGCTGTCTCAAATCCCACGAACTATCTCATACCTTCCTTGTGCGCACATTCGCATCCTCAGTTGGTACACTCATTCTGATAACTTTTCTACGAATCCGTAGTCACTTCCTCTCATTCTTCCAAATGCTACACGGCAAGTTGAAAACATCATAGAACATTCCGAGCCTTATCACAATCTGCTACAAAAGCTCGATTCTTAGCCATACTACGGGCTTAAACTCTTAGGCACCGCATTTTTAACCTTTGAACTCATTAGGACTGTTGTTGAGAGTCACCCACTCTGGCTTGGTCCTGAATATAATCACTCCCAGGCTCCGCTGGTACATGAACACCCATCTCAATGAAGCACTCGGCCGAATCACTTCCCTTGTAAATCACCTCTGGACGAAGCATAAATCCTGAATCTTCCCAAAGCCCGAACATGAGTCAATAAATAGCACACCTTTGTCAATTCCTTTGCTCAAATCACCACTTATGTTCTTTTCCCTTAGCCGAAATAACTTACCAATACGCCGATAACGCGAAACCTCACAAGAAGATAACCATGTAACCCAATCGTAGGCGGTGGGACTCTCCCACTTAACTTGAAGCCACTTATTACATGACCTTGGAACCCACAAAGATTCTTTATCTCTTATTGACATAACCTTACGCAATCAAACCGCCAAATTCCTTGAAATCCTCCCGTTGGCATTTCATGAACGCTCTGAATCTCTAGCAACATTCACATATTCGACTTCTTACTAGATAGTCAGTAAAATCCTTCACAGAAGCTTCGCCAACCACGCGACCGCTGACCTGATCACAGGAGATAACCTACCTGTGGAAATTACACGCCGATATCTTCCAACGTCGCTGCACGGGATACAATCACTACGACATCAATAACTCATCCAGAGCCCGTGCTCATTCACCAACTGTACTAGTCCGTTCACTTCTTACGGACATCAACTAAATGTGCGACAATATCTTCCAATTCAAAGTTATGTTGCATCCTTCTTCGTATCAAGCAACTCCCTTTCTGTTACATCCAATCTCCCGCCGTATAATAGCTACCGTGGACGCAATCGCCGTCCACTAAAATTCCCAAATCACCCTAAGCTTTTCCTCGAGGTGTGTAGTTATCTTGCCATTGAACTCATATGCTACTCTGCCACTCTCCCACTTTGATCAAACTCACTCCCTTAAGCAACTACTCGACTTTCGCTTCTTACACCCGACCTTCTAGAAATTTAACCACTGCCTGACACTTCCCACATGTCCTTCCTCATCCTTTGCTGCCCAGTTGTTGCCTTAGATTAATATCTATCTCTGTAGCACTTGAACCGATAGATCTCTACTAACTACAACCCTTCCCAAAGATCCTCCTTCTCGAGTCGTCAGCATTAGAATACCCATTCAATCCTGAACCACCGCACCCCGCGATCTCTGACAGCCACTTCTCCAATACTATCTCACAATATCCTGCTCAAAGGCGAATTGTGGAAGATCATGACACCGGCGAACTTAACACATTCAATAGAGGACGACGATATCACGTTGCAGATAAAAATTCCACCACACGTGAAAACACCAAGTCTCGTTACCCTATCAACCCAAACCTGAACATTTATAGTCCGATTGTTTCCTCCATCGAAAATAAAATACCGAATCTCTGAATCGTGCTTTGAGTAAACCTCCTTTCAAGTCATTCATGTCGCGCCCCCTTTTTCCTCCTCGCGAAGAACGTCCGGGTTTCGACATTCATAGGGGAACAACTCTTTTCCTTTTGAGAATTGGGTATTTGAAGAGTCGCCACCTAACGGATTATGGTGCGTTAGGGCTCCTTGAGCAATCAACTCATGGACTAGTTTGCATCACCAGATATTTAGGGTAAGGACTCGAAATAACCTCGAGGGGAAGGTGTTAGGCACCCCTTGCGGTCCACAATGGTGGGTCCCGGCCGAACTTATATGAATCAGTCATTTGAACAAGTATACAATTTCACCACGTATTTGCAAATAAGGGGCATATTTTCATATTCTAAACGCAGGTACGATTCATGCAAGAGATAAATTTGCACATTTATATGTAAAGAGAAGAAAGTTTATTAAAACACATATGGAATAGGGAAAATGGGCGTCTTAGGTTGGTTAGCCTACAGGATCATACCCACACAGTGCCCGGTAATCACTCCTCAATGAGGGGCTACACGTGACATTAGCGCGTAGTCATCATATCCTTACTACCTAATTCCCTCCCCTTAGTCATAGCCTAAAGCGTTCTAGCAACCTTGAAAGATATCCTATGCGTGCTCTACCCGTCCCTTCCTTGTGGCCTTGGAGGTATTTAGGACCTCTAATTTAGGTAGTTCTAGACCATCCTAAGGTGTTTAAAGGAGAAAAGTCTAAGCGTTAACCAAAACAATTAGGACTGCATTTAAAGAGGGGAAGAATTAAAGGCTCACATTTACCTCCACAAGCAGAACAAATAAGTGCACGTCTCAAATAACTGTTTCAGGTATTTAAGAGAGAAATATTAGAACATGATATCTAGGTGAGCAGAGAGTATACAGTATTGAATTAGGACCAAAGTGTCAAAGACCTATTCAGCTTGCCTACTGATTTTAGACCTGTTAAATATGAGCAATCACATATAACAGAACATGGTTTTACAGTTGCAGAATTTTAATCGTCATACAGGCTTGCCTAGGCGTATAATAATGATGTCCTATGAGCATGGTATCTATTATTGATCAGGAATGCAATAAATCCGTAAACGATTTTAAACAGACAACTTGAGATCCTATAAGCATGCTCTCTAGCAATATTAATTACGCAAAAAGAGTAGGTTATTTACTTAAACTGATTCAAAACTTACCAGTATGAGCGTAGAGTTGAACCGATCTTAGGTCTAACTATAGGCATGATTTCTATTTGAACATAAGGTGATGCAGACAGGATTTATTTGATCAAGGCAAAATCCCTATAGGCATGGTTTCTATTAAAACTGGTTTTAATCCTATAGACATGATTTCTAAGGAGACGAATTTGAATACATGCTGTAATGGAAACTGAATTTCAATTACTTTACACCCTATAGGCACGATATCTAATCATAAAGCTGATTTAGATCCTATAGGCATGGCTTCTAATTGTGTGAAAGTAAAACATGCAGAATTCATTTAAACCAAAGCAGATCCTATAGGCATATTATCTAACAAACACATTTTGAATCGAAATAGACCCTATAGGTATGTTATCTACCCGATTTTACCCACAATATACAACTACCCACCCCTTTTTTACTAATCACCACAATGTTTGTTTACAATAATTATTACAGACCAAGAACTGAATATAAATTACATAAATAAAATAGAAGCTAAGCTATAGGGAGCCTGAAGCAGGTCCAAAACAGTCATGGTGTACCAAGCCTTTACTGATCTCAAATGCCCAAAGTTCCATAGCCCAATTAATGTCTAGGTGTGTTAGAGTTCCCAAAGGATCTCAAGGATCCCGGGCAGTGCTCAAACCCAGACTTTCCTCAAACAAAGATTGATTATGTGCAGTGTGAAAGTGCCAGCCCTGATATGTCAGAGTTCAGAGAGATCTCAAGGGTCTCAATGCAGTACACATATCAGAGGGGCAGAACCTAGTAATCTAAGATTAATGTGAGAGTGCATAATGATTTGAAAGAGTTTGGTAAGCAGTAGCAAGAGGGCCTTAGGAATGAAAAAGGATTCTCTGAAACCAGTACACAATTAGGGTGGAAAACAGTTTGAGAAAACATGAAGAACATTTTTTCAGAGAGCAAGTCACAGAACACACAATTTCAAAACAGACTTCACACAAGGAGAAAGGGGTAGGGTACACTCAGAATGCACATTGATGATGTCAAACAAATACACAGATTGTTTATGGAATTGACAAGTTAGTTACAAAGTCATGTTGAGAACACACAGGTCTTATAGCCCGTTTGGCCAAGCTTCTAAAATCAGCTTATTTTGAGAAGTGCTTTTCTCAAAAGTACTTTTAAAAAAAGTGCTTTTGGTGAGAAGTAGTTTGTGTTTGGCTAATTAATTAGAAAAGCACTTTTGAGCAGTAATTAGTGTTTGGCCAAGCTTTTGAAAACTACTTCTAAGTGTATTTTTCTCAAAAGTGCTTCTCAGAAAAGTGCTTTTGGAGAAAAACTACTTTTTTCTGCTTCTCCAAAACTGCTTCTGCTTCTCCTCAAAAGCACTTTTTTTCCTTCCAAAAGCTTGGCCAAACACCTCAAATTTTGGCCAAAAGTGCTTTTGGCAAAAAAAAGCACTTTTGGCCCAAAAAAAGCTTGGCCAAACAGGCTATTAGACACAAATATGATCTCATTAGTGAAGTAGAGCAAGTTAGACTTAGATGAACAAACTAGACAAACACTTCATGAAGCAATCAAGGTTTTAGAAACATTAATCATATACAGAACAAGCAGAATTTAGTCATGCTGGGTGACACAGTAAACACACAATGCAGCTCGTACATACTAGCGAGCAAATTATCTAAAGCAGGATTGGCATGCTAAACAGTATAATAGATATAGCTTTAACAGAATAAACTTAAACATGCTCAGTGATACAGTAATCTAGGCATGGTAATTGCTCATTGAATAGAATTGGAGATCACACCTAATGAACCGCAGCAATCAAAGAACAAACACATAGTTTTGGAATGGGAATTGAATCAAGACATACCAGTTAAGGAGAGAATACAGAGTATGGAGCAGAGAGGGTGCAAGTAGCCAGCCTTGGCTTACAGCCGGCCAGATTAGTGAGTATTGCAAATAACAGAAGGGAGGAGAGCTTTTGGGAGTGTGAGAGTGTAGATGAGCTAGCGTTCGTGTCCAGAAGTGAGGAGTAAAGGAGAGTATATATAGCAGTTAAGAGCAAGGAAAATAAGGTAAAGGGAATCAACCCTTCTGCAACTAAGGAAGCCACAGAATCAATTATACATCAATTAGTATAATTTTCCCTCAATTAAGGGTAATTAACCAACGGTAAAGGCAGAACATATTTAAGGAAAGAAAATCAAACGAGCAATTAGGGGTAAATAGACAGAGGTTTAATTAAGGAAATGATCAGTAAAGAATCAGTGAATATCACGGTTAAATTAAATAAGGTAAGAAGGCTAGTCAAGATTGTAAATAAAGGGAATAGTCAGGAATTAGCACATAGGTCTTTAACAAATTAATAAATCAAGAATCCGAATTAATCACTGATTTAAGGAGAAAAGTATAGGTTTACCATGAATAGGCAAAGAATGAACATGAACATATAGAACCAGTAGAAAAGTCGAACGAAGAACATCAATAGAGAAACATTAGGAGAAGAATCACAGAAACCAAAGCATAGGGCAAAGTTAGTACACAAGTAATCTAGACAAACTCAGAATCCAAACAATAATGTCGAAAAAATTAGGGCTTTCAGCATAAACGAGTTAGGGTTAAAGCAAACCTCAGAAATCGGTTAAAAGCGCACAAGAAACAGGAGATTAAACACTCAAAAATTATCGAACGTTTTGGAGAAAGAAAATTTCAGGAAACCCTAGTCATAGAAGTCAAAAACCTGAAGTATGGTAGTGTTTTAAATCAGTCAGTGGTAGAGGAATAAGAAAAGCTTAAAGAAAAATCACAGAAACTTGAAGAACATTTCAAACATGCAGAGATTCAAACAAAGAACCCAAAACATAGTGCTAAAATCGGTTGACAGTAAAGAAACAAGAAATTTTTAAAGAAAAGTTGCTGACAAACTCAAAATCCTTCCAGATCTACAAAGATCGGGACGGATTCATGGCCAAAGATTATGGTTTTGAGGAGAAAGGGGGGGGTTAAAGAGAACCTGGTTTTGAACCATGGACTTCAACAGAAATCACTCGCAAACCATGGACGAACCCTTGAAAAGCTTTTAACGAGATCTGGACAAGATCTCTTTGAGGTTCTTCCACAAAAACCACATAATCGAACAACCAAGGGGATAAGAGACAAGTAGAGGCTTCGTACAGCCATAGGACGCCATAGATTGGATAGGGATTTAGAGGTTTGGGGTCGATTTTGGGTGACGACGATTAGGGTTAGAGGTTGTTTCAGAGAGAACTCGAGAGGAAGGGATTCAAAGGCGGCTGTTGGTGAAAAATGATTAGGGTTTAGGGGTTGTTTGAAACTAAAAAAGGAAAGGGTGGATTGTGGCCGTTGATCTCTGTGATCAACGGTCGAGATTGAAAGGGTTTGGGGCTGGATCGGGTATTAGGGTTTGGGCTGGGTATTGGGTCAAATTATGACCAAAAATTGAAATACAAATAGGGCCAGATTTTAAATAGCCACTTTTAATAACTAAATAATTTATAAAAATAATAAATGAGTTCCAAAAATATCTTTGTATACTGAAATGATTTAAAATAGTTATTTAACATTTTTAAAAATATAAAAGACCATTTTATACATAAATAATGTAATTATACATTAGTATGAGCTATTATTGCAAAGATATGCAATTTAGCCTAAAAATATAAATGTTATTATAAAAAAGGCACTAGAAATATTTAATCACTATGTTGGCATGAATAATAAATTTAGATGGCTAAATCACCACAAAAGTAATATGAAAGATAATTATTGCATATTTATGTAATAAAAAGAGAAGAAATAAATTGATTTGGAGCTTTTAAGACCGTAGAAAAATTATAAAAATGCTTATGCATGCTTATAACTGCATATGTGCTATTTTGAAAGTATATATATGTATTAAAAATATGTGAGGAAAAACTGGGTATCAACAATCACTACCCCGACACAAAGGCAAGCATGCTACCATCACATCAATACTGCGAGATAACCGTTCATAAGCATCATAGCAACCTCTGCATAGCCCCAAGGCTCTTAGAAGTACAGTTTATTGAGCCGAAATGACAGAATATCCTTCCGCAAGGCGACGACAATAGCCCAAACAACTACGCATGGAGAACATCCCGCACCTTACATGTAGTACCATTAAAATTTCTCAATTCCCGATTTATAATAAGCGCTTCGCGTCGCGTAAGATCGAGTAGGAAGGAAACAAAGGCATAAACCTTAAACTAATCAAACCGCACGATGAGGAATCAAGAAGGGAAGTACTCTTAACAGCCCTGTAGCCTCTCGAAGATAAGTACAGACGTCTCCGTACCTATCCGCAAGACTCTATTAGACTTGCTCATGACTCGTGAGACCTACGTGAGCCTAGTGCTCTGATACCATGTTGTCACGACCCAAAATTCACTAAGGATCGTGATGGCGCCGGACACCACTATCAGGCAAGCCAACACCAAAAAGTTAATTAAATTACCATTTTAGTATTTGTTGAAATTATTTGTTTTATACATTAAACATTAAATATTGAACTTTACTGAAATAGAAATGATGTCTTTAACAAACTTAATATTGAAAAATCCCATAATCATCCTAGAGCCCGGTGTCACAAGTCCATGAGCTATTTCTAGGAAATAATGTAATACAATAACCGTCCGGAATACAAATTGGACAGTAGAGAAAATACATAGAACACTCAAAAGGAGACTCTGATGGCTATGGGTCGTCTCGAGGAGTGTAGCTCACCTAAGTCTCCGTGTCAACCATGCCGCTGCGCCGAACTAGGCCACTAGACATACATGAGCTCGTGCAACAAAAATGCACAATAAGTATAGTATGAGTACCAAAACAACGCGTACCTAGTAAGTATCCCGTCTAATCTCGAAGAAGTAGAGACGAGAGATCGACTTCGACACTTACTAGTTGTCCAATAATAATATACCAATAATATTGTAAGTCGAGATTTTTGTAATAAACACGACTGTAAGTCAATAGCATGAAGCAAGTAAACAATCCTTTCATTTATAGGGAATTTCCAAATTCATTTTTCATCATTTATACATTTATCTCAAGCCAGGGAGGCCATACTATCATTTATAAGTTTACCAGTCAAGCAATACAAGCATGCGCAAATCATGCCGAGGTTGTACGGCCCGATCCAATAAATATTTAAATTGTGCACTGCCGAGGGTCGGATGGCGCGAACCATAGATGCACTATTTAATCTACCGAGGCGTTCGGCCCGTTCCACAATAAATAAATACATTCAAACAGTCAATCAAGAATTCATCAAGGAACAATTATCCAAGAAAAAGGCAATTTCTCTTTAAAAGTCAAGAAACAATGTCTAGTCTTTTAATTCGTTTACACGTTCAATATGTTTTAAGCATTTTAAATTGACAACAAGATTGCAAATATTACAAGTAAGGCATGCTTTTGGGCCCTAGACTACCCGGACTTAAGCATAATAGTAGCTACGCACGGACTCTCGTGACCTCGTGCGTACGTAGCCCCCACAAATAGGAGCACATATCCAATTAATTCACCTATGGGGACAATTCCCTCTTACAAGGTTAGAAAGGAGACTCACCTTGTTCCGAAGTTCCATAACCGGCATTCCATGCCCTTCGGAAGACTCAAATCGATGCACAACGCTCCAAAACTAGCCAATAATTATGCAAACCCATTAGCATATGTTCAGTTACTCATAATAATCCAATTTATAACAATTTGCAACCCGATCGAAAAGTTGACAAAATCTCCCTCGAGCCCACGTGCCCGGATTCCGAAATTTTTTGAAGATAAAGTTTGTCCACAACCTCACGAACTCAAATATATAATTTACTCTCAATTTCATGTCCAAAATCATGGTAAAAAAATCCAAGAACACCAATTTTCTAGGTTTTTTCTCAAACCCCAAGTTTTTACTAATTTCCATACTTTAATCCGTATCCAAATCATGTATTTAACTTATAATGAGTGGGAACAACTTACCTTGTGATACTTGAAGAATATCTCCCCTTGAAACTCTCCAAAATCGCCTAAGCCAAATAAAAAATGAGAGAAAAATGGTCAATTCCCGATTTTTAAAAGAACCCTTCTGCCCGTACGACTTTCGCATCTGCGGTCCATTAGCCGCTTCTGCGGCTCCGTTTTTGCGGTGCCTTCTTCGCATCTGCGCCCTCCCCCGCTTTTGCGGCCTTCACCTTCACACCTGCGCGCCCACAGGTGCGCCCAAACGTCCTCTTGTGCGACTCCCACTGCTCTAGTCCTTTTCCGCTTCTGCGGCTTCCTTCCCGCTTCTGCGGGCTCGCACCTGCGGTGCCTTCTCCGCAGGTGCGATTACACAAGCAGTCCTCCAACTTCAGCAGCTCCTCAATTACAAACCTTGATCCGTTAGCCACCCGTAGTCAACCCGAGGCCCCGGGGCCTCACCCGGACATACCAACAAGTTCTAGAACACCATACAAACTTAGTCGAGCCCTCAAATCACGCAAAACAACGCTAAAATCACAAATCAATCCCCAATTCAAACTCAAAGAACTTGAAACTTCAATTTCTACTTTCGATGCCGAAACTCATCATATCACGTCCGATTGACCTCAAATTTTGCACGCAAGTCATATTCGACATTACAGACCTACTCTAACTTCCGAAATCAGAATTCGACCCCGATATCAAAAAGTCCACTTCCGGTCAAACTTCTCAAAAAGTTTCAAATTTCTAACTTTAGCCAAACGACTCCAAAATGACCTACAGACCTCCGAATCCACTTTCGATCATGCTCCCAATACCATAATCAGCATACGAAGCTACTCTCAGACACGGAATCCCAAACGGACATCGATAACACTGAAATGCGCTTCAACCCAGATTTATGAATTTCTTCCAAAAATACGAACTTCCACAATAGGCGTCGAAACGCTCCCGGGTCATCCAAAACCCGATCCGGAAATACGTCCAAGTCCAATATCATCATGCGAACCTATTGGAACCTTCAAATCCTGATTCCGAGGTCGTTTACTCATAAATCAAACCTTACTCAATTCTTTCAACTTAAAGCTTCCGAAATGGGAATTTTTTTTCCAAATAAATTCCAAACTTCCCGAAACTCAATTCCGACCACGCGTACAAGTCATTATATCTGAAGTGAAGCTGCTTATGGCCTCGAATTGCCGAACGACGTGCTAGAGCTCAAAACGACCGGTCGGGTCGTTACATTTTTGGAATAACACACTAAATTCTTAGTTTTTTCTCTAAATTTCGTCGGTTTCATGGCTGATTTAGCATAAGCGTTAAAAAATTAGTGCTTTTTATCATATCAAAATTTTTTGTCCCTTAGAGTGATAAAGGTAGGGTTCTTTTTCCATTTGCTTATTGTCTTTCAAAGACACGTTCAGACAATATTGTATTTTTCTTTTGAATATTTTACTGATTTGGACCTATCTTATCTTATTTTCATAGGCGTAGTGAGGTAGGATGGATGTTCTTGTGAAATTATAATTTTACCATTAGGGACAAACGGTAGCTGGCCCATTAATGAGGTATGAAAATGGTATAACATGGCCTACTATTGTAGCTGCTGACACTGATGAATGCATGTTATTCAATTCAACAAATGGGCAAAATGATATGGGGTACTTAGGTGTGAGGAAATTTGCATGTCAAGTCAATAAAAAAAAGGAGCATTTCGATTTATTAAGTATGATACTGATGTGTTAGAATTCTGCAAAAACCTTCATGATGGGGATTTTATTGCTGTTTATTTATGTCACAATGTTAATATACCATGTGTTAATATTGAATTGGATGAAATGTAAGTAGTGGTGGACCCCAGTGATATTCCATATGACCAAATAACCGGCTTTAGTAAAGTGCCACAAAGGCGAATAAGTAGAGCTAATGCTAGGACAACAAACTCACCTACCAATGATATAAATAGTGGTTGTTTCGCTGAGGGGAAGGGTAAAGGGACGAGTGCTGATATAGAAGAGTCTACTAAGGATGAAGAGGACTCCTACAACTTTCATCTAGACACAGATTCATATTGTGATGAATTTGAGAGTAATTTTGAGAGTGAGGATGGTGAATATGAGGATATTTTTGCTAATGAGGATACAGATAAGTCACTTTATGATGCTGATGAGGATGTTGTTAGAGAGACAAGTGATATAGAAGCTGACTTTGTTGCTGCTAGACAAACCAAAGTAAATAAGAAGAACTGGAAAGAGAGATCTAGTGATGTTAATGTAGATGAGCTACCTAGTGGCCCAATAGGCATTGACCATGGATTTGAAGATATTTACAAGGACAAGGCTGCTAAATATGCTGGCAAATTGGGAGGGGATGAGCAGTACCTAGACAATTCAGATACAGGGAGTGAGAATAGTACTGATGATGATGTAGATGCAGATGATGAGATGCAGAACCTTCCTCCAAAAAGATACAGTAGGAAAGTCTACTTTGACCCTAACTGTAAGAAAATTATTTTCCAATTGGAAATGGTCTTTGAAAATGTTAGACAATTTAGATCTGCTTTACAAGACTATGTTGTACAGAGGGAGAGTTCAGTTAAAGTTGAGGCCAAATGAGAGGAATAAGGTCAAGGCAACATGTTTGAACTCTAGTACATGTAGATGGCATATTTTAGGCAGTTTATAAGGCCACACACACAACTTCATTGTTAATACATACTACCATGTTTATTCATGCTTCCCGTTCACAAGGAACAAGCTTGCTAACACAACTTGAATACTTAAACATTATAAAGAAGGAAGGCTCAAGATGAACCTACAAAGAAATTTGGTAAGAGATCAAGGAAGGGGACACTAATGACCTGTTCTCATTGCAAGGCAGTATGGCATAATAAGAAAGGTCGTGCAATCCTGATAAAAAACAAATACTCCTTATGCTTTAAGTGTTTTTTAGTCTTTTACTGTTTTTTTTTATTTTATATTTTGGGTGTTTCGGAAAAGTCAAAGTTCAATTGCTAGTGTTGGGAGTAGTACTGCAAATGTCGAGGCTACTACAACTGCATCAGGAGGTCATTTGGTACTACTGCTGGTGGTGTATATGCAACACAATAATCTGGTGCTACTGCAAGATCTAGATCTGCAACACAAAGAAATTCTAGAACTACTACTGATGGTGGATCAAGAACACATCAATCTGGAATTACAGAAGAAAGATCAAGGACTCCTCAACAAATTCTTAGAACTTTAGGTGGAAGCCCTGGGACTCCTGGATTTGGTTTGGTGAATCAGGGAAAACCATAGAGAGGGTAAGTATGAAAAATTATGTTCAATTGTTGTATCTAATTACTATACTAAGCTCTGAAATTATATTTCTATTTGAATGTAGTTTGGGTTATGGGGCAGAGTCACCCATGATTCTATGCAAATAATTGATGCTGGCCAGACCAATAGTGATATTGGATACAGAGCACCTAGACTAAGGTGGAAAGGAACAAATGCAGTAACACAAAGACAGTGTCAAACAAGATAGAATGAAACAAACTCAGGCAGCCCTAAGCCAATCTGAAGCTCCTTCTTCAACCCAACCAAACCTGAGCAAATCTCAGTCCAATTTCAACCAGTCTCAACCATAATAATTTGAAGAAATGTTTCTTTTTGTGAAAGTTTAAGTCTGTTAGTATCAGAACTTATTTGTAGGTTATTTTGTGGAAGATTTATTCTGAAATATTCAGAACTTAGTTAATGTTGTTTTGGTTTGGTTTAGGCACAGTAGTGAACTGATTTCTGCTAGTTTGCAGATTTAATGGCCTACTTTTGACAATCAAGATGGTTGTTTTGAATTTGTCTAATATATGTTCAGATATTAATGCCAAGCATTACTTTTCATTGCAGCAAAATACTTCATACACTAGAGATTGTCATTGTTTGTTAAGAATAAACATACAATACAAGGATCCTGAGCAGTGTAGCAACAACAAACACAATTACATGTTGTTTTCCCCTATTTCTTCGCTGCTCATTGATGCGAATTCTTGATAGCAGTCCCGAAATTACTTATTTTGTAATGATCTGGAAGAGGTGGATCAACCCACCTGAAAAAATTACAACAACTACTTGTACCATACTTTGAGCATCCTAAGAACCTTTTACCCGGATTGGTGGGCTTCCAGGTTATACACACAACAACGTCAACTCCACAACGATAAAATACACGACTTTTCATTGCATTTTTGGCCTAAAGAATAAAATATCGACCTAGAGAAGAAATAAAATGACTTGAATCTGTAAAAAATTTGAAGAAAAGAAGAAATTTAGAGCTTGTATACGTAAAAAATGGAGGTCGTAGGCCAAAGGAGGAAGAAGAAGCCCTATAAATAGGCGGGCCACTGGGTTTATTACCGTTGGGCATTGAAAAAAGAACATTCATGCTCTTGCCAGGCGTGACTTACATGCACAATAATTGACTAGGAATAATTGATACCATATAGATTGAGTCAGCGTTCTGAGGTCTTTATTAGTTCACTTATGCTCAAGTTAAAGTGTTCATGTGAGAATTTTAAAAGTTTATTTACCGGCATGACAATCAGGAACAAGTTTAAGTGGCAGGAGGCTATTTTGCCTAAAAAATTGCAATAGATATTATTCATCCAACAAAAGCATCATTCTCAATATGCTTTGGTGTTTTTGAAAATCTGTCTTTAAAAAGAGACTAGATTGTAATTTCCAAGACTTCTGTGGTTCAAACAGGCTATTTTCAAAACCAACAAGTGCAAGTGTGCAACTCACTTCACTACATTTTGCGGCACACAAATGCGGCTAACGAGGGTAAACACGTCAAAAGACAGTGAATAGCGAAGCCCTAATTCTATCCGTCCCTTACTATATAAAGTTTCACAGAGTTAGAGCAACTCTTGTATTGAAGCCGCACATTTCATAGCATCTACGAGGTAACATCGTTCAATTTTTCGATCTACTGATTCATCAATTTTTGTAATTTTTTTGTCAGTTGTGTTTCATTTTCTCCGAATTATTAACCATTGATATATTGATGTTCTTTGTTTTTTCTGGTTCGTAGATTTATTGTTGTTACCAGCTATCGCATACAGTGATTAATTACGATTGTGTTAGCAATATTTGTACAATTTCTTAGCAATTAGTTGGTGCATGGCTGAGATTTGTTTATATTTCACTAGATCTGATCCCTTTATGTTCAATTTTTCTGTACACGCATTTTTAAGTACTTCTGTTAAATGTTAAGCATAAAGCTGGGTTTTTAATTTGTTTGAAATATTTTAGTTTGACGTGAATTCGCCACTTTAGAATGTTTTAAAGCTTATTTTGTGTTTTTTTGCATGCTTTTAGTACAATTAGGCATGTTGGATTTTCCCAAAATTCAGTTGGGGGTGATAGAAATGTACTCCCTATAACAATTGGAGCAAATAATCAAGGCTGGAGTCTCAAAAGGGCTCTTTCACCAATACCTCATTATTTTGGGGTATTTGGAAAGAAATACATTTGAGCCCTGAGAATTGGCACGTTCTTCGTGCCATAGGCCTTTGGTCAGGGAGCATTTCGTTTCATCTCCTAGAGTTTGTGGTAGATTCACATGTCTTATTTGTCTATAGTATGCTGTCATTGATACTTTGGTTATCTCCTTTGTGGAGCTCCTCTTTTCTCTCACCCGGTTTATCTTTACTGACTAAACTTATAAAGTTGTTTCTCATTGGATCGTACCTCTGAACAATCAGTGAATCCAAAAAAATTTTAAATCCTTTTTTCTCACTACAGTTAATAATAGGTGTATTTTCGAAATTGTTTGAAATTTAGGTCTAGTTTTTTCATAAATTGCAATTTCTTACTGTTCTTTGATATTTTCTGTTATTTTGATATAATTTTCCAAATTTATGATTTCTTTGAAACTTTTATAGGTTTTTAGTTCTTTACCACTTTTGAGAACAAAAGCTATATATATTTTCACTCTTCACAGTCTCTCCTCAACCCTCTTTTTATTATCATTATATATATCACCTTGTCTTCTCACAGTGATCATTCTAAAGAATCAAGTAAATGTGTGTGTTTTATTATATTCCTAATGTAAACACAGTTTTTGTAGTAGGTTATTGGCATTTATCAAACTACTATAAGGACATTATTTTGTGTGGAGATTCCAGTTGTATGTTGTGAAAAAGTAAAAACTAATTTTCTGTCTTACTTGAAATAATGTTTTTCTCACACCTAAGCTAAAGGGGAATACTCTTTAGGTGGTTGGCTTATGATATTCTCGTTTAAGGTTGATGCCACTTAGCCTTTTCTTTTTCCAGCTATTACAGGTAAGAAGAATGTCGCATCGCAAGTTTGAGCACCCAAGACATGGTTCTTTGGGATTTCTTCCAAGGAAAAGAGCAGCACGACACAGGGGCAAAGGTTTAATTGATTTCTTTACCTTGTTAGATTTGCATTCTTGTGCTGATAACGAACTTATTTTACTTGGAGTAGAACTACGGTATAGTCTGGCATCCTACATGAAGTTTGCCTCAAGGTAGTTGAGTTTTTTAAAGTGTACTGATAACACATTTGTACTTGGGGTTCAGAATTTTTAGAATTTCATGTTTTTGAGTCTGGTGGTGGACTGCTACTGATGTGTCAATTTACGTGCCGGCAGATTTCTGAAAATGAGCTGCCTCAGTATTTATGCCCCATGTTGCTCCCTGGTTCTGAAATTCTTTGTGGTTAGGCAATCTTATTTGTGCTTCACCCATTTAACTAATAGTCTATCATCTGCACCTCAGTGTTTCCCTAGTCGTTGTGCATTTTGCTAATATGAGCTTGCAGTAGTTGGTTAAGATAATGTATTGTCGTGCAATGATATTTATCAAACGACTTCTAAGTTAGTCATAGATATGATGTTATCAAAAATTCTTATATTGTATTCTCTCCTCTTTGTTTATGCAGTGAAAGCTTTTCCCAAAGATGATCCAACAAAACCCTGCAGGCTGACAGCTTTCCTTGGTTACAAAGCTGGGATGACTCATATTGTCAGAGATGTTGAAAAACCAGGGTCAAGTAAGTTCTCTTATGATTTCAAGGTTTGTGCTGCAATATGCCAATGCAATACCAGAATTGGTGTAGAGAAATCTGAATATGCAGTCAAGGAACTAGGTTTATACAAATTAAAGGTTTTCTCACCCTACAAAACTTAAGGTTATAGAGTATGTCTTGATAAGGAATTACATTTGTACTAATATAATGCTTTGCTGCATGGGAGAGCTTTTGCATCAAGGTTTATTGAAAAAACTGTAGGTGGTAAACAGTTCACATCTTGCAAAGCTCGTCTTTCCAATTAATACCCAGATCTTGTATCTCACAAGTTTCATTTGTGCAGAACTCCATAAGAAAGAAACCTGTGAAGCTGTTACCATAATTGAAACGCCTCCTATGATTGTTGTTGGGGTTGTTGGCTATGTGAAAACACCACGTGGCCTTCGCTGCCTTAGCACTGTCTGGGCTCAACATCTTAGTGAAGAGATTAAAAGGAGATTCTACAAGAACTGGTGCATGTCCAAAAAGAAGGCCTTCGCAAAGTACTCAAAGAAGTATGAAACTGATGATGGTAAGAAGGATATTAATGCGCAATTGGAGAAGATGAAGAAGTATTGTTGTGTCATTCGTGTTTTGGCCCATACTCAGGTATTTGCCTATACAACTCTTACTATGCCGTACCTCTCTTAGGAAGCTCTTTTCTCACCTTGTTCTCCTTTGACGCACTCAGGCCCCCGCCCCACCCAAAGAGTAATTCAAGCCCCTCTTAAATGTTTATACTTGTTTCTTTGCAGATTAGAAAGATGAAAGGTCTCAAGCAAAAGAAAGCACATCTGATGGAGATTCAGGTTAATGGTGGCGATGTTTCCCAGAAGGTTGATTATGCTTATAGCTTCTTTGAGAAGCAGATTCCTGTTGATGCTATTTTCCAAAAGGATGAGATGATCGATATTATTGGTGTGACCAAAGGTAAGGGTTATGAGGGCGTGGTGACTCGTTGGGGTGTAACCCGTCTCCCACGTAAGACCCATCGTGGTCTTAGAAAGGTGGCTTGTATTGGTGCTTGGCATCCAGCACGGGTGTCATACACTGTAGCTAGGGCTGGGCAGAATGGCTATCACCATCGCACTGAGTTGAACAAGAAAGTCTACAGGCTGGGCAAGGCTGGTCAGGAGTCTCATTCCGCAATAACTGAGTTTGACAGGTTAGTCCTCATAATGCTGCATATGGTGTCTTCATGTTTCTGTTACTTGGATATCACTATTCTTAATCTAAAATTATTTTTCATCTTGTCAGGACTGAGAAGGATATCACGCCAATGGGTGGATTCCCTCATTATGGTATTGTGAAAGAAGACTTTCTGTTGATTAAGGGGTGCTGTGTTGGACCAAAGAAGCGTGTTGTGACTTTGAGGCAGTCTCTGTTGAATCAGACATCTAGGGTTGCATTGGAGGAGATCAAGCTCAAGTTCATTGACACATCCTCCAAGTTTGGCCATGGACGCTTCCAGTCTACACAGGAGAAGGCTAAATTCTATGGACGTCTTAAAGCTTGAGAATTTGTCCAAGACCGTATAGGCAGTAATTCTTGTCAGATTTACCTTCATTTATGGGATTTTGTGCCTGCTTGATTTTTTTTAAACCTCATACTATGGCAATTTTGTTGGTGGATTACATTTGAAGCTTGTTATTTATAATAGACTTAGTTTGAAAATTTGCCTTTCCTGATTCAATATCGTACTGGCCGCTCCAATACTATGTGGTAATGATTCTGGGAGGTCAAAGAGTTGAAGATCCAATGTCTTTCCCGCCCGATTAGAATACATTGATGTCACTGGTTCTAGGTGTGAAAAATTTGCTTCTTCGAGCCCGACATGATAATTTTTTCAGTTTGGCCGAAATTTTTTCAATTTTTACTTGAAAATGAATTTTGGATTTTTTTGAAAATTTGAAAGACTTATAAAAATATTTTTCAAATTTTCTATATTTTCAAAAAAATATTTTTCAAAATTTTCAATCAGAATACTCACAAAATTTTTAAAAACAATCCGAAATTATATTCATGTCCAAAAACAATTCCAATTTTCAAATAGGATTTCCACTTTGAATTTTTTTTTCACTTTTTTAGAATTTTAAATTTTTATGTCCAAACGCCCACTTCCTTTCTCTAAATTCTTGTTTTTTTTTTGGTCATGCTCTAAATTCTTGTTGAAAGAATTACGTTTTTAATCACTTGGCACAACAACCTAACTAAAAATGGTAAAAATTGCACGGGGCGTTCTATTTGGGCGCCCCCTTTTAACCTGTACCTGCTTTGTCTTTCTGTTTGCACTCATACCTACTTTTTTGTTAAAAGCCATTTGAAAAGACTATTTTACCCTTTTTTGTTAAAAGACTACTTTCTCTCCAAGTATACGCTAGTGCTCTATTGTTTCTCTCTCCCGTTATTCGCGTTTTTCGATTTGCTCTTCTCAGAAATCAAACGGTTTTTGTCGTTCTTTCGAATTTTCAACTGCTAGTCATCGTTGTTACCATATTACGATTTAATCGTAGGTACATTGCGTTAACTTTCTGGGTTTTGTTTTATGATTTAATTTCTGGTTTTGGGTTTTGATATTCATGTATTTATGATAGGGTTTAGTTTGATAGGTTGTTCATGTTGTTAATGTAATTGCTATAAATTCTTCTGTGATTCGACGTTCAAATTTTTAAAAATTTACAGAGTTAAACAGATGATAATGATACTTTAGGATAGGAGCTGAAGTTTTTTTTTTTTTTTTCATGTTTTGGCATTATTGTTGGATTTTAATTTGTGTTTTATTTTTTTGGCTGAATGTTTTGTGCTTGCCGAATTTTTTAGTGCAATATGATTTTTTAATTTAGCCAGTGTATGTGAAAAACTTCAGCCTCCTGCTGAAGTTTTTGAGTAATAACAAAAAAACTTCAGCTGCTTGGCCGAAGTTTTTTTAGTGCAATATCAATTTTTAATTTAACCAGTGTAGGAGGAAAACTTCAGGCTCCTTCTGAAGTTTTTAAGTAATAAATAAAAAACTTCAGCTGTTAGGCCGAAGTTTTTTTAGTGCAATATGATTTTTTTAATTTAGCCAGTGTATGTGGAAAACTTCAGCCTCCTGCTGAAGTTTTTGAGTAATAACAAAAAAACTTCAGCTGCTTGGCCGAAGTTTTTTTAGTGCAATATCATTTTTTTAATTTAGCCAGTGTATGTGGAAAACTTCAGCCTCCTGCTGAAGTTTTTGAGTAATAACAAAAAAACTTCAGCTGCTTGGCCGAAGTTTTTTTAGTGCAATATCATTTTTTAATTTAGCCAGGCTCCTTCTGAAGTTTTAAGTAATAAATTAAAACCTTCAGCTGAAGTTTTTGTTTTATACCTGTCGAACTTAAGCCTTCATAGGTGTTGAAGTTTTAAATGATCTTTTTGATAATGTCCTGATGTTATTATTTGTATCTTTTACTTTTTTTTGACAGATGGCTCCTAAAGCACCTAAAGATCCTAAAGTAGCTAAAGAAGGCAAAGCACCTAAAAAACCTAGACTACCTGTAGTAGTCCCAGGTCCTTATTTCCCTCAGCCTCTACCTACAAAACCAGGACAAAGATATTTTGAGTTTACAGAATGGTTTAACTCTAAGGGTTACTGGAAGGGGAACCATGATTTGAAGAGTTTAATTGCATCTTTCTTGACTCCTGCACAACAGGCTAAGCTTTATTGCTATGGAGAATATCAAATGCAGCATGAAGTTGGTTCATTGTCTGTGTCTTTCTCGAATATTCACGAATGATCGAGACTCTATTAGTTTCAAGATATTTGGGCATGATGTTTCCTTCACCCTTGAAGACTTTCACATTATGTGTGGTTTGCCGATAACAGCACATAATATTGAAAAACCATTTAATCGAAAGAGCACTGTTCTAAACCGGTATTTTGGTAAGTCCAAGGGTGTGTATCTGAAGGATATTCGAGGTTTTATGACTCGCAATGCAATTCCAAAGAATGCTGTAAATTATCCACACGTATGCGAGAATGATGAAGATGCAGTTATGCTTGTGGAAATTCTTATTTTAGAGTCTATTCTGTTTGGGAAAAATAACGATTCATGTGTGAATGAGGAGTATGCATCTATGATTGAGGACGAGAAGGCTCGTGTTGAATATCCCTGGGGTAATGTGGCTTATGAGAAGCTCATTCATTCATTGAAACATGTATTGGACAAGCAGAACAAACATCATGCAACTGAGTATAAACTTACTGGATTTCCATATCCGTTATGTGTTTGGTTCTATGAGCGCTTCCCAGATGTTCGGATGAGGTATGTAGCAGAGGATGAGTACCTTGATATGCCTCAGATCCCCAGGATGTTACGTTATGTATGCGTGGGAGAGCCTAAATTTCCTGAACTTTATTATATGTTCAAAACTCTTGAAGTAAGTTACTTTTTATTTTGTAATAATATGCTGATGTATTAGTTTTTTTTCTTCTCATAATATACTTTTTTGTATTAAACAGAGATATCGCGACTTTAGGGTATTGGATATAATTCCTACAGAAGAGGAATTGAATTCAATGCCTTTAATTAGGAAATTACCGTGCAGTAGGATTCGTTGAAATGTAGATAATGCAGTTCCTTCAACTAGTAAATCACCACTTACTCTGAGTCGACCAAACGAATTGAATCGAAATCCTGTCATTGGTAAATCACCACCTACAAAGAGTCGATCAAAAGAAGTGAATCAAACTCATGACATTGGTGAATTACCACGTAGTTGGAATCAACCAAAAGAACTGAATCAAACTCCTTTTATTGGCGAAGCATCTCGTACCAAGAGTCGTTCTACTCCATCTACATCTGACTTTGATGAAGATGAATTACTTGATAAAATATGCTCTGTAAGTTTTTATCTGAAGTTTTTGGGGTTTGTTTTTGTAAAAGTACAACATGTTTTTTGAGCTGAAGTTTTCTTCTATATTTGAATTTTTGTTGTGTTATCTATTGTAGAGGTTAACGACGGAGGTTCAAAGGCAAAATGAAAAAGAAAGAAGCACAATCGTGAACGAAGTTTTTGGATAAGTTTAAAAAGGAGGAGCGAATTGCTATTGTGGATGCTGTTTTTGTAAAAGTGAAAGTAAGCTAATTTATAGAGAAGTCTTTTTATTTGTGCTCATTTTATTCCGATTAATCATTTTTAGTAATTTTTTTTCTAGGAATATTTCGATGAGAAGTTTGAACAGTTGTTTACGATTGTCAACAAATCAAATTTGAATGGATCGAGAATATGACAGGATGAATGACTGTTGTGAAGATCCATTGGCTTTTGAAGGCGATCAAAATGTTCAAGAACAAGTTGAAGAGCAACGTTCCAGTCCTGATAGATTGAGCAGATATGTAAATGATGAAGCACATTTATCAACTGAGAATATTGGTAGTGAGGAAGGTGCTCATAATCAAGTTGTCGAGACTGAAGAACATACTGCTCATGATGCATTGCCTAATGTCGCAGATGATAATGCTACATATAATGAAGCGGCTNTCAGCATTAATTACATAGTATACATCATTAACCTACACAATTAAAGTAGTAATTATATTGCGTTTGGGGGTATGTGTTAGTGTAATAAATACATTCCTATCATATTCATGCACGCTTTTCATTTAGACAACCTTTAAAATTCCTTTTTGCCTTTTCATATACCATGCAAAAGTTTTTTCCCCCCTATATAAGCACGCTATTCCTTTTGAGTTTATTCACTCAAACACATACATTTTAGCAGATATAAAATACAAAAAGGAGAAAAATGGATGCTGTCATTAGGCAAATAGTGGACGAGATCAAGCAAGACATAATGGAGGCATTTGAGTTGAAGATTGATGAGCTGATAGAAAAGTACGACAAGGAGCTCAAAGAAATTAACAACAAGCTTGATACGCTTGTGATGTATGCAAGATTTGACAATCTTGCTGATGAAGATGCTCGTCCATCTGGAAGCGACAACGATGATGATGATGATGATGATGATGATGATGGAATGGACGATTAATTTTTTTGTTTTGTTTATTTATGTAATTTGTTTTTATATTTTATTG
Source organism: Nicotiana attenuata (assembly GCF_001879085.1). Lineage (NCBI taxonomy): Eukaryota > Viridiplantae > Streptophyta > Magnoliopsida > Solanales > Solanaceae > Nicotiana > Nicotiana attenuata. Next base: position 52,655 of record NW_017673029.1, read on the forward strand.
TGTTTTAATGAAATACTAAGTTTTTGTTATAAGTTTTTTCTGCGTTTCTTTTAATATTTATTCTATTTAAATTCGAAAAATAGCAGAGGAAACGAACTATTCGAAGTTTTTTTAGTAATAACAAAAAAACTTCAGCTGCTTATTCGAAGTTTTTTTAGTGCAATATGATTTTTTAGTTTAGCTAGTGTAGGAGGAAAATTTCAGCAGTTTTTGTAGTAATAACTCCAATATGCTGAAGTTTTTGAGTAATAACAAAAAAACTTCAGCTGCTTGGCCGAAGTTTTTTTAGTGCAATATCATTTTTTAATTTAACCAGTGTAGGAGGAAAATTTCAGGCTCCTTCTGAAGTTTTTAAGTAATAAATAAAAAACTTCAGCTGTTAGGCCGAAGTTTTTTTAGTGCAATATGATTTTTTAATTTAGCCAGTGTATGTGTAAAATATGCTGAAGTTTTTGAGTAATAACAAAAAAACTTCAGCTGCTTGGCCGAAGTTTTTTTAGTGCAATATCATTTTTTAATTTAACCAGTGTAGGAGGAAAATTTCAGGCTCCTTCTGAAGTTTTTAAGTAATAAATAAAAACCTTCAGCTGTTAGGCCGAAGTTTTTTTAGTTCAATATGATTTTTTAATTTAGCCAGTGTATGTGGAAAATATGCTGAAGTTTTTTAGTAATAACTAAAAAACTTCAGCTGTTAGGCCGAAGTTTTTTTAGTGCAATATGATTTTTTAATTTAGCCAGTGTATGTGGAAAACTTCAGCCTCCTGCTGAAGTTTTTGAGTAATAACTAAAAAACTTCAGCTGTTAGCCGAAGTTTTTTTAGTGCAATATGATTTTTTAATTTAGCCAGTGTATGTGGAAAACTTCAGCCTCCTGCTGAAGTTTTTGAGTAATAACAAAAAAACTTCAGCTGCTTGGCCGAAGTTTTTTTAGTGCAATATCATTTTTTAATTTAACCAGTGTAGGAGGAAAATTTCAGGCTCCTTCTGAAGTTTTTAAGTAATAAATAAAAAACGTCAGCTGTTAGGCCGATTTTTTTTTAGTGCAATATGATTTTTTAATTTAGCCAGTGTATGTGGAAAACGTCAGCCTCCTGCTGAAGTTTTTGAGTAATAACAAAAAAACTTCAGCTGCTTGGCCGAAGTTTTTTTAGTGCAATATCATTTTTTAATTTAACCAGTGTAGGAGGAAAATTTCAGGCTCCTTCTGAAGTTTTTAAGTAATAAATAAAAAACTTCAGCTGTTAGGCCGAAGTTTTTTTTAGTGCAATATGATTTTTTTAATTTAGCCAGTGTATGTGGAAAACTTCAGCCTCCTGCTGAAGTTTTTGAGTAATAACAAAAAAACTTCAGCTGCTTGGCCGAAGTTTTTTTAGTGCAATATCATTTTTTAATTTAACCAGTGTAGGAGGAAAATTTCAGGCTCCTTCTGAAGTTTTTAAGTAATAAATGAAAAACTTCAGCTGTTAGGCCGAAGTTTTTTTAGTGCAATATGATTTTTTAATTTAGCCAGTGTATGTGTAAAATATGCTGAAGTTTTTGAGTAATAACAAAAAAACTTCAGCTGCTTGGCCGAAGTTTTTTTAGTGCAATATCATTTTTTAATTTAACCAGTGTAGGAGGAAAATTTCAGGCTCCTTCTGAAGTTTTTAAGTAATAAATAAAAAACTTCAGCTGTTAGGCCGAAGTTTTTTTAGTGCAATATGATTTTTTAATTTAGCCAGTGTATGTGGAAAATATGCTGAATTTTTTGAGTAATAACAAAAAAACTTCAGCTGCTTGGCCGAAGTTTTTTTAGTGCAATATTATTTTTTAATTTAACCAGTGTAGGAGGAAAATTTCAGGCTCCCTCTGAAGTTTTTAAGTAATAAATAAAAAACTTCAGCTGTTAGGCCGAAGTTTTTTTAGTGCAATATGTTACTAACATATCACACATTAAATTAGAATTTAGTGAATTAATCAGAAAGAATTTTGAATTCTGGAGATGAATTTGATTTGAATATGGAATTTATATTCTTTCACTGAAATTCGTCAAACAACCAAAAAACATAAAATTCAAAAACTATTTTGAATTCTGGAGATGAATTTGAATACTTACAATGTATTTGAATTTGAATTTGAATATGGAATTTGAATACGAGACGCGTTCTCAGGAGGAACTGACTGATGGAGGAGATACGGAGGAGATCTGTAATTTGAATCTGTGAATACGGAGGAGAGACACACTTTTATATGTTTTGGAAGGGGTATAATGGTCATATTAACACGGATTTTCTATTAGTTGGTTACGAAATCAATAAATTTTAAAAACAGGGTATAGGTTAAAAGGTGGCATAAAAAGTGGGTACCGCTGCAAATCCAGGTTTGAAGCCTTTATCCGGTTTGGCCAGGTTGTATATATCTTGAAAGAAACTTTTCAGTCTTTAGCCCATTATTAAAGACATACTTCTAGGTTTTTTTTCTTTTCTTCTTTTTTCTTTCCCAGCGTACTCAATCTCTCTTCACTCGACTCTCTTCCTTCTCCCTAAAATTACAGAATTTTTTTGTACACACTCGTGATAATCCTCGCATGCTATGTCAATTACATTTCGATTTTTGAGTTAATTGACAAAATGAGGTTACGAAACCAGAATAAAATCTGGCATATCAGTCCAAAAACTATCAGATCTTGCCTAAAAGAGCATCTCCGGCGACCTCGCCTCATATTTTCTTATTTCTCTTAGTTTTTGTTTCATCCTTTGCTACTGGTGAAGCCCCAGATTTGAATGCCAAAACCTCGCCGGAAAAATTCAACACCAGCAACCACCGAAAACTGTAATGTGGTGATGGACAGAAGGTATTTTCTGGTGTAAACTTGTATAGGTAGTATTTATACAAATTTATACAATATTGTATAAATATGTATAAGTATGTATATATGCGTACAATGTTGTATAAATTAGATATATTTTTAATGTATAAGTGTGTATATACTGTATACATTGTACGTGTATAGTAGACATCCATGGATGTTTGACACTTTCTTCTTTTCTTCTTCTTTGTCTTTTTTTCCCCTGATATACATTATTAGAAATTATATATACAAGTTTATACAAAGTTATACATCATTATACATGTAATGCACATGTGTAGTTAAATCTAAAATTAAAATTTATATATTCAATCTATGTATAAATCGACTTTTCCTGTTGATTTATTTGCAAAATCATGAACGTGCAATAATTTTTTCAATTTTTATTTTTTATTTATGCTATTTGGAACTTGGAAAAGAAGAAAACTTAGGGTTTTCAAGTTGCATTATATATTAATTTGAATTTTTTGTAGCTGGAATAAGAATATATACAAGCTTGGGGAAGAAGAATAAAAAATCACCGAATTTTCGTGCTTGAAGATCTGCAGATTAAAAAAAGAAAGAAAAAAATGCTTATTTTTCAAACGTTGGCTTATTGTTAATGGGCTACAGATTTGCAAAGTTGTAACTGGGTATTCTGCTGCAATGTATGTAGGTGGATTGTATTTTTGTGTAATTCTCCCATTCTTGTTCCCCAAAGTGATTGGCTTTAATTGTTGTCTTTTTTTTTATTTTTTTGGTTTCTCCACTTTTTGGAACCGAGAACAATCCTAAAGCTGAGTTTTAGAAAATGTTGATTGAATTGAATTCCTGTTTTGGTGAAGATTTGTTTCCAACTCTAATCATAAGGTGTATTTTGACGGTAAACCCATTGGCTCCTCCTTACTTGAAAGCTTGGAATGGTGCAAAGATGCTCTTTTTAAATGGTTTTTACTTTTATTCGCCTTCGTATCTAGTTAAGAATTCTCTCTTTGTAAGATCGTCTATTTACAAATAGGGGTTGGTTAAATTTTACATATTGCAAATAATAGATAATACCATTTAAATGGTGCAACATATTGAATGATGTTTGGTACTCCTATATGATATGATGATGTATACATATTTAACGGTTTAGTGAGTTAATTCAAATACCATTATATATAATGTTCGTGCCTACCTGTAGAAGAATTTAGTGTTTGTACGTAGAAAATAGGATCATACGTGAAAACTCCAAATTTATGAGTTCAATTGGCAGCCTCTACCATCGACTAAATTGTGTAGCAGCTCAGCTGCTAATTGAGAAAGAAACTTAGAAAATGACAAAATAAGGAATTTAAAAGAAAAGAAAAATATTCATTTCATTCACGCCAAGGACAATTATAACGGAAAACAGTGCTATATAGAAACAAAAGGACAACGACATCTAATATCCTAACAAACCGACACATGGGACGACATGTGCCTATATTTTAGAACCTCCTAATGGACCGATAAAGACTAAGCTGGACTCAGTATGGACTAAATGCCACTTTGGGCCTTATTAAAGAAAACTAACATGGGCGAGGCCAAAATCCCTTCTCATCTGCAAGACCCAACTCTTAACATAGCCATGGCTACACTCCATCCCCCTTAAGAACCTTGATGCAAATCAAGGTTAAAACTCAGGATTGTCCGGTCAGGAATGAGTATTCTTCCCAAGTTGCTTCTTCTGGAGCCAAATTGGCCCATTGCACCAATACATTTGTCACATCTTTGTTCTTCTTTTTAACCATGCGTCTGTCTAAAATTTTCAAAAGTTCAGTTAATATCTGACCATTGGCGGTGCAAGGGGGGGGGGGGGGGGGAGTCTTGAGTTGCAAGTACCTTATCACCCAGCTTCTTTTTGAGTTGTGAAACATGGAAAACAGGGTGTATTTTGGAGTGTGCTAGTAGTCGGAGCTCGTAAGCAACATATCCAATTTTGCGAAGCACCTCATAGGGACCAAAATAACGAGCATATAATTTCAGATTCCTTCGAATGGCAACAGAGGATTGTCTGTAGGGATGCAATTTCAAAAACACCCAATCTCCTAATTCAAAACTTCTTTCCTTTCTCTTGCTATCGGCGTAGTGCTTCATTCTCGCCTGTGCTTTTATCAGATTGTCATGTAAGACTTTGGCCATCAGTTGTCTTTCTCACCAAATCAGATCCATAGATTCCGGCTTCGTTTGGCTAATCAACTCAAATGTGGGTTGTGGAGGATCATACCTATACAATGCTTTGAAGGGAGCTGAGTGATAATTTGAATTGTACCAGAACTCTGCAAGTGCGATCTATTTACTCCAATCTGAAGGCTTGTGGCTAGTCATACACCAAAGGTAAGTCTCCAAGCATTTATCCAATCTTTCAGATTGACCATCCGTTTGGGGGTGGTATACAGAACTTGGCTTCAATTGTACCTGTAGCCCCTTGAATAGTTCTTTCCAAAATGTCTGAGGAATATAGGATCTCGATCATAGACTATGGAGCTGGGTATGCCATGTATTTTGCAGATATTATCTAAGAAAAGTTGGGCAATTTGATTGGCAGTGTAGGGATGTTTTAAGGCAAAAAAGTGAGCAAACTTAGTGTATCTGTCGATCACTACCAAGACAGAGTCTTTTCCATGTGACTTAGGCAGTCCACTGATGAAATCCATTGCTATATGTTCCCAAGCACGAGATGGTATGGGTAAGGGTTGTAGGAGACCGGGGTAAGCAACATTTTCACCCTTATTTCTTTGACAGATTTCACACTCTTTGATTTGATTTTCGATGTCTTGTGATAAGCCCGACCAATAGAACAGTAACTTCATCCTTTGTTGAGTAGCAAAAATACCTGAGTGACCACCCCAAGGGGTCGAATGCATCTCAGTGATTAGCTTCTGTCGAAGGGAGCCATTGTTTCCTACCCATACCTTTCCATAGTGCCTGAGAATTCCTTCTTGTAACTCTAACCCTGGAACTGCTCCTGCGTCCACACTCAACTGGGTATTTAACTTCTAGACTTCTTCATCATTCTGGCAACGATATCCTCAGCCCATTTAGGTTGGACTGTTGTAAGCCCACAACAGTCACCTTCCTCAAATCTTCTGGATAATGCGTCCGCAACCATATTTTCAGCCCTAATGCGATACTGTATCTCGTATATTAGGCCCAAAAGTTTAGTCACCCCTTTATGCTGTAAGGAAGTAGTGATCCGTTGGTCCTTTAAAAATTTCAAACTAAAATGATCTGTTTTGATAATGAAATGACTGGGTTGGAGGTAGTGCCTCCATTTCTCCACTGCATGAAGTAGCGCAATCAACTCTTTTTCATATGTTGATAAGCCTAAGTGTTTCGAACCTAAGGCCCGACTAATGAACGCAATAGGCCTACCATTCTGCATAAGTACAACACCTACACCCTTGCCGCTAGCATCAACTTCAACCACAAAAGGAATCAAAAAATTGGGCAGGGCCAATACCCCAGGGGCCTGAACCATGGCTTGCTTCAATTCTTCAAAAGTTTGTGTAGCTTCCAAAGTCCAATTGAAATTTCCTTTCTTGAGGAGGTTTGACAAAGGCTTGCTAATGGTGGCAAAAGATTTGATGAACCTCCTATAATAGCATGTGAGGCCTAAGAACCCTCGCAATTCCTTAATGGATTTGGGCTGGGCCCAATTCAACATAGCCTCCACTTTGGAATTATCACTGCTAACCCCTTCGTTGGTGATCACATGACCCAAATATTCTACCTTCTTCTGCCCAAAGCTGCACTTGGACCCTTTAACAAACAACTGGTTAGCCTTAAGTGAATCAAAAACAAGTTGTAAATGGCGCACATGGTCTGCAAGTGAAGCACTATACACCAGTGTATCATCGAAAAAGACCAGCACAAAACGCCTAAGAAAAGGCCAAAGATTTGGTGCATTAAGGCTTGAAATGTGGCGGGAGCATTTATTAATCCGAACGACATAATCCAGAATTCCCAAAGGCCATGATGTGTTCTAAAAGCCATTTTAAAATAATCACCATCTTTCATAAGGATCTGATGGTAATCATACCGTAAATCCAACTTTGAATAGAAGAGAGTTCCATGCAATTCGTCTAACAAATCCTCCACGACCGGTATGGGGTATTTGTTTTTAATCGTAATCTCATTGAGCTTATGATAATCAACACACATACGCCAACTCACATCTTTTTTCTTTACTAATAGGACTGGGGAAGCAAACAGGGATACGCTCTTTGTTACTATTTGCGCCTTGAGCATATCAACGATAATCTCTTCATTGGCGTTTTTCTGCTCAAAAGAGTAACGATAGGGCCTAAGATTAATGGGCTTGGTCCCTAGCAATAGTTCTATGGCATGATCACAATCACGAGCGGGTGGCAGCCATTTGGGCTCCTGAAATAACTCTTCGTATTGGCCCAAACTTCTAAAATTTCTTTAGGGATCTCATTCTGGGCCTTTCTGTCCTCTACCAAGAACAGTTGGGCCACAAAATTACACTGCCCTTTTTAAACTGACTTAAAAATAGCCTTGGCATCTATGTTGGATAGCTTTCTTTCACCTGGGTCACCCAACAAAGTGACAATTTCCTCACCATATTTAAAAGTAATGCTTTTGGGCTTGGTATGCAGTAATATTGGGGTAACCAAATCAATCCAAACCATTCCTAAAATTATTTCACAGCCCCCAGCCTTAAGTATCCTCATATTGAAATAAAGGGTAATTGTTGCATTACCTAGTAGAAATTCTTGCATACTTGTTTGCTTGGTAACAGTCGCCCTTGAATCAATTAAGATAGAAACCTTGAGCCCTTTGACCCAACCTACTATTCTGATAGTATTTGGCCTGTCGCCATGGACCAACATGACATTCAAAGTTACCACTCCTTGTTCAGCTCCTTCCTCCGTTACCTCTATTTCTGGTTCGTCGATTTTATTAGCAACATCGACAAACTCCTCACTTTCTATTGCATTAAGAGCTCGAACCTTCACTGATGACTAGGGTGCCACTTGTCATGGCATTTGTAACACAAGTTCTTCTCCCTTAAAGTCTCCATGAACATGGTTTTTTGGTTCTGGTTCCTTGTGTGTACAACAGGTGGAATTTTGGGATAAGTGATGGCTAAGGTAGGTTTTGGGGCTGGATGTGTGATTTTGAGCTGGATTTGGCATATAATTGCTGATAAAGGGCATTACAGGATTTCTCATGCAGTGTTGCCTTTTTGTAAGCTTCCATTAGTGTTTTAGGCTCAACATCTTGCACTAAAGGCTGGATATCTGGCCTAAGGCCTCCAATGAAGCACAACACATAATAGGCTTCATGGACAAAATGATTAATTAGAGTCAATAAACACCTTAACTCCTCAAACTTCCTTTTGTAACTATCAACATCCGCGTCTGCTCCAATCGTTAAACGCCACAACAATTTGCACAAGTTGGTTACTGCCAAACCTTTGGCACAAATCAAAACAAAATTGTCCCAAGTAACTTTACCTCCTCGGTCCATCACATAACTATCAAACCAGTTGTCTACATAGTCCTTTAAATGAATGGACACGTAGGTCATTTTTTCCTCGTTCGAGACTTGGTAAAGGTCAAAAAATTTATCGCAACTCCTCAACCAACTTCTGGGGTTCAACTCATCGAATTCGGGAAAGGATAGCTTCGCTTTTGGCAATTTCGATGATGACCCAGCTTGGTGTTGCCCTCCATGACTCGATTGGCCCCACCCAGCATTACTAGTTGGAAAATTACCAAATGGAACCTGAAAATTCGTGGGTACGGCTAAAGGATATGCAAGCGGCTGGGAAAATGGATTAAAGGAGAAAGGACCCGTGGAGAGAGGGTGTGAAGAAGAAGGTGGAACAGAGGAACTCATATAATTTTGGGCTAGAGAGGCGGGAATATTCTAAGGGTAATATGAGTGAGTGGACATGGGATAAGAGGTGGGAATAAAAGGTTGTGTGGCCATTGGGTATGAGGACGTAATAGGACAAAAAGATGTAGCAAAGGGATTAAGAGTAGGACCTATGGTGGAGCTCGAAATGGGAATCGTACGATTTGGTGGTGATGTTGTGTTGGCAACTCGATACCCAGTAATGGAAAGAGGAGAGAAAGGTTGAGTGTTATCTCTAATGTTACCACCCACTGATGATTGCCCTGCCTCTACTACCATCCCTCCATGAATGCCGGCAACCTTTCTCTGGATGTCCATTCGTAACAGTAGCTCTTCGACGTCTAGTGGTATCTGTAACTTCCACCATTTTTGTATCGTAACTCGCCTATTTCTCTTCCATTTGGTCCATTTGTTTCCCAGATTCTTCAATGAAATTCTAGAGTTGAACTTCGACGCGTTTCACTCCATCTTCAACAGACGGATTTCTTTGCTTATCCACCATGGTAATTGCCAGAAACGACGCTCTGATACCAAAATTGTAGCAGCTTGGCTGCTAATTGAGAAAGAAACTTAGAAAATGACAAAATAAGAAATTTAACAGAAAAGAAAAATATTCATTTCATTCACGACAAGGACAATTACGACGGAAAACACTGCTGTATAAAAACAAAAGGACAACGACAACTAATATCCTAACAAACCGACACATGGGACGACATGTATCTATATTCTAGAACTTCCTAATGGACTGATTAATGTAAAGGCTAAGCTGGACTCAATATGGATTAAATGCCACTTTAGACCTTATTAAAGAAAACTAACGTGGGCTGAGGCCAAAATCCCTTCTCATCAGCAAGACCCAACTCTTAACATAGCCATGACTACAGATTGCTTTGCGAACAAGTGGACCGGATTAATTTTGGAAAATGAAAAATTTGTACAAGTATAAACCTGCGATTCATTTTTTGAAAGATGGGTCAACCGGTCATAGGGTCAAAATATTGTATGGATTGTACATGGACGAAAACTAGAGCCGGCTGATATTCTACGAAAATAAAAAGAACACATAATTTGCGTACTTGACGAACTACAGTCTTATATTTAACGTACTTAACATAGGGACAAAAGGCATCATTTCACATGGGAAGCAAGAATGTGAATATAAAGAACAGCATAAAAAGGGAATGTAACGAGAGTGGGGGTTTATGCCCCAAAAAGCTACTCCCCGTTTCAATTAGATGAATTACTTTTTTTTTAATTTGTTCCAAAATAAATGACATGTTTTTAAATTTGAAAATAATTTAATTTTACACTCTTTATTTTACTCATTTTATCTTTAAAGCTTTTATAACCACAAAAATATCGTGATTCCACAAGGCTTTTACTCTTTAAACTTTTAAGAGCACAAATTTCAAAAGTCTTCCTTTTTTTCTTAAACTCACAGTCAAGTCAAACTACTTCATCTAAATTGAAACGAAGAAAATAACAAAGAAACCTACAATGTGGCAAAGAAACCAATAGCCAAACTAATTATATCCACAAGCCAAATATATAAAAATTATATATAAAATATGTATATTATACATTAATCATAATACATTTTACTGGCTATTACTTTTGGGAGCGATTATACTGTATAATTTTCCTCCAATATTATAAAATTTCTCTTCTAATAACAAACTTCATTTTCTATTTTTGTTTTATAATAATGGCGTCTACATTCCGCTAATATGATTTTGATAATTCTATCCACCATAGTTTAAGTAAATTGAAAGAAGTTACTTAGTGTTTTTTTTTATTTTTACTGTAATTTTGATTCTTGACCTTTCCCACTTAAATCGATAACTAGACCATACACTTAAATACAAAATAAAAGCTAAATTTATAAATCCTGTCTAAGTAGCCATCATTTTCAATCTTTTTCTTACCAAAAGCCACAATGAAATAGAGGAGCAAAAATGAATAGAGAGTCATTATCCTTGTACCTTCTTTAGAACTCAGGGTAAACTGTACTACACTTTATAAGATTTGGAACAAGGAAGTGATAACTTTGTTTCTATTGAAGAGACTTAAGTTTGAAAAAGAAAGAAAACAAAAAAAAGAAGAGCGTGACTCAAAGTAGAAACAATTTTCAACATTTGCTTTATTCTTCTTTCTTATCATGATTCATAGGCCATATGGACCTCCTTCTCTTTTAGAAATAATATGTATTGTACTAAAAATTTGTGCTCTTTCCTTGAGGTGACCCCAATAAAAAAAGCGGAGATACAATATTTTCAAAACAAAAATGGAAAATATTACTTCTAGTTCTACTTTTATTTCTCTTTAACACTAGAGGACGGACGGCCCACGCTGAGCATGGCTCCAACACTGAATTACAAAAATAATTTTCTTAATTTTATTTCTCTAGTTATTTTGTAAAGATTATTACTATTAATTTAAATAATATATTTACAGATAAAAAATATATATGGATCTTTATTTAATAAAAATATTATTTTTTCGAGTTAACCATCTGATTTTAAACTTATTTTGTTGGAATTAAACATCACCGAAAAAGATATAAAAAGGTTTCAAATATTTCATTAGATTGCTTCTTTTTTTGTTTTTTACGTTTGTTTTTCCCTCATATTCTAATTTAAAATTTACAATAAATTTAATAAGTAGGCTTGTTGGTAACACAAAAAAATTCATAGGCAACACATATTGATAATTTCTTAGTGAGTTAAATATAGGCTCCTGTAAGGGCGGGTATGAGAAGGGTCCCCTCTCCCTTGTCAAAGCTTAGTTATCCGTGAATGAGAACTCGTTTTGCTTGTTGGCTGGCTTATGATGGTTTCCTGTCCCAATTCAACATATTCCTTTTTTTGCTCCTGCTTGGTAGCAGGCTTGTGTGCGAGCTTGGTCCAGTTTCGATTCCTAAAGCACACGGAGAAGGGTGTGGAGCCTCGCTTTCCATGCTGCTCCCCCTGCCAGTGTGTTGGCGTCGATGAAGGTTTAAAGCCTCTTTCCTTCAACACCGAAAAGCTAGTAATTTTATGTGTCTTCTTGAGCGAGTGAAGTGCTTCACGGATGTGGAGCACGAACGCATAAAACTTTTTGCTTTTCCTTTCCCTCCCTCGCTTACAGTTACTTCCAATTCCAACCAATTTCTAGTTAATGCACCCATAAGAACCCGACAATCCCCCGTATGGAGCCACCGTCGTTTCGTCTGGCATGTACTCTCTAGTCACCACTCCTCCGAGTACGACAAAGTGAAAGGAGACAAGACTCACCTCCCCCTACTTTGTCAATCACAGCCGTCTCGTCTATTCTATTCTCGAAAGCGTGTAGACAGAAGGCCCTTTTCTCGGACTGTCTTGTTTTCAGGCCTCCACGGCCGTACGGGGTTCTCCATTCTCAGAAAGCTTCAACTTTCCCACGTGTGCGCAAGCTTGCGAATAATTTCTGCGATCACTCTACGTAATTTTATAAACCGGTTTATGCTTGTAGCTACCCCGGGGGGGAATACGTGTAATAGCCCCGCGGGGAACCCCCGCCCGGAGGCGGGAATCTCTTTGAATTTGTCTCTACGATTGGTCTTTCCTGCAGCTGGACCGCACCTTCGCTTCGCACCTCTAGTTTGTATGCAAAATAAAATATTGAATAAGGGTTTAATAAGGAGATCTCTTAATTACTTGATCAAGGAACAGTGCTTTCGAACATTACTTACGAGAATCTCAATCCTTCTGCCTCACCTTCTGAAAGGGTAGGAGGAAGGGGGGTTCGGGTGCGCTTCTTCTTCCTACCGGTTCAGGAGCTTAGGCCCAAGCGTAGTAGTTTCCTAGTTGGAGTTGGCACACGTAGGCCCGACACCAAAGGTTGGTTGGCGCATTCGGTAAATCATTCCGCTAACTGGCGCATAGCAAGCAAGAAAGCTCAAAGCCAGCAGTAATGTCACGACCTAATATCTAACCTTGGTCGTGATGGCGCCTATCGTGTTACAAGGCAAGCCTATTCCCAAAATGTTACTACTAATTTGATTATAAGAATTTAATAAAATATTTCCAATAATTTAATTCCTGATAAACTAAACCAACTCTAAATATAAATAATATAAAATATGAAAACAAGTCCCAAACATCGGGGTGTCACTAAGTCATGAGCGTCTAAAACTATGAACTGAGATATATAAACTGTCTAACTGTCCAAAGAAGAAATGATAAAAGGAGTAACAAGACCTTGCAGTCTCCCATTAAGGCCGACCTGAACTCAACGAACTCACCTGGATCTGCACATAAAGTGCAGGGTGTAGTATGAGTACAACCACCTCAGTAGTAACAGAAATAACTAAGGAACTGAGCAGTAGTGACGAGCTGAGCAAAACAGTCCAATTATTTATTTTTCACAATTTTAAAAATAACAGGAATGAACAGGTAAATTCCATAACTCGGTAAATGCCACAAAGAAATTTAACAGATAAATGCAGCAACAACAAAAGTTAATGCATCCTCACAGCAACGTCACTCCATCACTCAACACCCACACTCAGCACTCCGCACTCAACAATCAACACTCTCAACACTCTGCGCTCACTAGGGGTGTGTACAGACTCCGGAGGGGCTCCCAAAGCCCAAGCGCTAAGCACGGACAACTCACGTGCTACCATATCAATACGTGGATCCGCACGGTCAACCCACGTGCTACGCGGACAACTCACGCGCTATGGTATCAATACCTGGACCCGCACGGTCAACTCACGTGCTACGCGGACAATTCACGCGCTATGGTATTAACATCCTCACAACCAGGCCCTCGGCCTCACTCAATCATGTACCTCACTAGCCTCACCATCATCAACAAATAAGGGAACACGGCCCACATCAAGTATCACAACATACTAGCAAATAATAGAGACTGGGGTAACATGTACAATAGTTTCTATGACTGGGTACAGATATAGTGAGCATGAATAAAGCTTAAACATGATCTCTAACATGAAGGCAAACAAGTTCAAATACAAGTAAACACATAACTACAGATAATAGCCATTAGGCCTGGCCTCACGGGACGGACCAAGTCTCAATCCCTTGCGGTGCACACCCACACGCCCGTCACCTAGCGTGGGTATCTCACCAAAGAATCACGATATCAATTTATCCGGGTTTATACCCTCAAAGCCAGAGTTAAAACTGTTACTTACCTCAACAGCGTAAAATCCTACTCCGGGATGTCCTCGTCCCTCGACTCGGTCTCCAAAAGCTTCGAATCTAACCTTAATCAGAATACTACTATCAACATAGTCTAAAGAATCGAATTACACAATAAAAACTACATAAACATGCCAAAAATCCGAAATCGGCCAAAACCCAGCCCCCGGGCCCACGTCTCGGAATCAGTCAAAAATGGCAGAATAATAATCCTCGTCCTCTCCCAAGTCTAACCATATAAAATTTGTCAAAATCGGACTCCGTTTGGTTCCTCAAATCCTCACTTAAAACTCTCCAAAACTCAAAACCTAACTCCCTCAATTTCACTTTGAAATCATCAATCAAATCCCAAAAACGAAGATGGATTCATAAATTATAATCAAAATCGAGTAGAGAACACTTACCCCAATGCATATGGTGAAAATCGCCTCCAAAATCGCCCAAATCCGAGCTCCCCAACCCAAAATATGACCGGATGAACAAAACCCTAGTTTTGCATATTTTTCTACCAGCTATTCTGTCTCGTTTCTCGATCCAAACGATCCCGAAACTCGTATTTTATGCCTCCAATGAATTCCTTGTGAAATTCTAGTCAAGTTAGGCTTTTGAATCACTCAATTTGACCTTGTAACGAAGGAGATATGTAGGTTTTAATATTTGCAAATAGTGCAGATTTTTAAATACGTCGTGAGTAGAAATTTCGTAATTAATCTGAAAAATCTGGCAACCTAATTCTTAGTAAAATAACTATAAAATCCTCATACGATGTCTAAATTCGACGATTCTTTTTGCTACAGGTCCGTAATTACAATACGGATCTAATGCTTCAATCAAAAAAGAAATCGAAGCTCATTTGTTCAATATGATATCATTTATGCTTGAAGAAACGACGTCGAAACATAAGGAAAACGAGTGCAACACAACCCAAACCTATTCAAAACTCATCTGAGGCCCTCGGGACCTCAACCAACAATTCCAATAAGTCATATATCACTATCCGAACTTAGTGAAACCTCCGAAACACCCAAAACAACACCAAAATACCAAATCAACCTCGAATTCAAGCCTAAGAACTTCTAAACTTCCAACTTTTGCCAATTCAAGCCTAATTCTACCACAGACCTCCAAATTATATTCCGGACACACTCCTAAGTCTAAAATCACCCAACGAAGCTAATTGAATCATAAAAATCCAAATCCGAATTGTTTTACTCATAAGTCAACTTCCGGTTGACTTTTCTAACTTAGCTTTCTAATTAAGAGACTAAGTGTTCATTTCACTCCAGAACTACTCCGAACCCAAACCTACCAACTCGATACAACTCAACACAGCTGAACAACATATAAATAAGCATAGATGGGAGAAATATGGCTATAACTCTCAGAACGAACGATCGGGTCGTTACATCCTCCCCCTCTTAAACAAACGTTCGTCCTCGAACGAGTCTAAAACATACCTGAAATCACATGATATACCACATAATTCAAACACTCACAATGATGATTTCTAATCATAGCAGCTGCCCAAAACAACCAAATACTGGTAAGAAACCTCTTATGAGATAGAGCCTAAACAAGCTATATCAAGTCACAAATCAAACACCCATTAGTCCTTGCTACATCTCAAGTAAACCCTTCATCACATTCGATCAATCGAACACAATCTCGCAGTCAAATCATACTCGCCACATAACCATTAAATCACAAATTCCACTAATAGGGACACCAACGGACATATAGGCACGTGCTCACACAATCAAAATCTTCGTACTCCAGCTACAGACAAAACCCAGCCTCAAGTCCCCCAAACTGGCCCAACATCAACACACAGAAATCACATCTCGCACCTCATCCAAGGAAGCATATCCATCGATGCACAACTGATACTGAGCGCTCATATGCCCATACGAATGCGTGAAAGGAATTTAAAGAGTTACACTTCAGGCTGAATCAATGCCGCACGATAAGAATTCAAGAAGGTGAAGTTTTCCTAAAAGTTCTGCAGCCTCTCGAAGATAAGTACAGACGTCTCCGTACCGATCCGCAAGACTCTACTAAACCCGCTCATGACTCGTGAGACCTATGTAACCTAGGCTCTGATACCATCTTGTCACGACCCAAAATCTAACCTTGATCATGATGGCGCCTATCGTGTTACAAGGCAAGCCTATTCCCAAAATGTTACTACTAATTTGATTATAAGAATTTAATAAAATATTTTCAATAATTTAATTCCTGATAAACTAAACCAACTCTAAATATAAATAATATAAAATATGAAAACGAGTCCCAAACATCGGGGTGTCACTAAGTCATGAGCGTCTAAAACTATGAACTGAGATATATAAACTGTTTAACTGTCCAAAGAAGAAATGATAAAAGGAGTAACAAGGTCCTGCGGACGCTGGCAGCTACCTTGCAGTCTCCCATTAAGGCCGGCCCGAACTCAACGAACTCACCTGGATCTGCACATAAAGTGCAGGGTGTAGTATGAGCACAACCACCTCAGTAGTAACAGAAATAACTAAGGAACTGAGCAGTAGTGACGAGCTGAGCAAAACAGTCCAATTATTTATTTTTCACAATTTTAAAAATAACAGGAATGAACAGGTAAATTCCATAACTCGGTAAATTCCACAAAGAAATTTAACAGATAAATACAGCAACGGCAAAAGTTAATGCATCCTCACAGCAACGTCACTCCATCACTCAACACTCACACTCAGCACTCCACACTCAACACTCAACACTCTCAACACTCTGCGCTCACTAGGGGTGTGTACAGACTCCGGAGGGGCTCCCAAAGCCCAAGCGCTAAGCACGGACAACTCACGTGCTACCATATCAATACCTGGATCCGCACGATCAACTCACGTGCTACGCGGACAACTCACGCGCTGTGGTATCAATACCTGGACCCGCACGGTCAACTCACCTGCTACGCGGACAACTCACGCGCTATGGTATTAACATCCTCACAACCAGGCCCTCGGCCTCACTCAATCATGTATCTCACTAGCCTCACCATCATCCACAAATAAGGGAACACGATCCACATAAAGTATCACAACATACTAGCAAATAATAGAGACTGGGGTAACATGTACAATAGTTTCTATGACTGGGTACAAATATAGTGAGCATTAATAAAGCCTAAACATGATCTCTAACATGAAGGCAAACAAGTTCAACAACAAGTAAACACATAACTACAGATAATAGCCATTAGGCCTGGCCTCACGGGACGGACCAAGTCTCAATCCCTCGCGGTGCACACCCACACGCCCGTCACCTAGCATGGGTATCACTACCAAACAATCACATGATATCAATTTCTCTGGGTTTATACCCTCAAAGCCAGAGTTAAAACTGTTACTTAACTCAACAACGTAAAATCCTACTCCGGGATGTCCTCGTCCCTCGACTCGGTCTCCAAAAGCTTCGAATCTAACCATAATCAGAATACTACTATCAACATAGTCTAAGGAATTGAATTACACAATAAAAACTACATAAACATGCCAAAAATCCGAAATCGGCCAAAACCCGTCCCCCGGGCCCACGTCTCGGAATCAGTCAAAAATAGCAGAATAATAATCTTCGTCCTCTCCCGAGTCTAACCATATGAAATTTGTGAAAATCGGACTCCGTTTGATTCCTCTAATCCTCACTTAAAACTCTCCAAAACTCAAACCCTAACTCCCTCAATTTCACTTTGAAATCATCAATCAAATCCCAGAAACGAAGATGGATTCATACATTATAATCAAAATCGAGTAGAGAACACTTACCCCAATGCATATGGTGAAAATCGCCTCCAAAATTGCCCAAATCCGAGCTCCCCAACCCAAAATATGACCGAATGAACAAAACCCTAGTTTTGCATATTTTTCTACCAGCTATTCTGTCTCGTTTCTTGATCCAAACGATCCTGAAACTCGTATTTTATGCCTCCAATGGATTCCTTGTGAAATTCTAGTCAATTTAGGCTTTTGAATTACTCAATTTGACCTTATAACGAAGGAGATATGTAGGTTTTAATATTTGCAAATAGTGCAGATTTTTAAATACGTCGTGAGTGGCAATTTCGTAATTAATCTGAAAAATTTGGCAACCTAATTCTTAGTAAAATAACCATAAAATCCTCATACGATGTCTAAATTCGACGATTCTTTTTGCTACATGTCCGTAATTACAATACGGATATAATGCTTCAATAAAAAAAGAAATCGGAGCTCATTTGTTCAATATGATATCATTTATGCTTGAAGAAACGATGTCGAAACATAAGGAAAACGAGTGCAACACAACCCAAACCTATTCAAAACTCATCCGAGGCCCCCGGGACGTCAACCAGCAATTCCAATAAGTCATATATCACTATCTGAACTTAGTCAAACCTCCGAAATACCCAAAACAACACCAAAATACCAAATCAACCTCGAATTCAAGCCTAAGAACTTCTAAACTTTCAACTTTTGTCAATTCAAGCCTAAGTCTACCACGGACCTCCAAATTATATTCCGGACACACTCCTAAGTCTAAAATCACCCAACGAAGCTAATAGAATCATAAAAATCCAAATCCGAATTCTTTTACTCATAAGTCAACTTCCGGTTGACTTTTCTAACTTAGCTTTCTAATTAAGAGACTAAGTGTTCATTTCACTCCTAAACTACTCCGAACCCAAACCTACCAACTCGATACAACTCAACACAGCTGAACAACATATAAATAAGCATAGATGGGAGAAATATGGCTATAACTCTCAGAACGAACGATCGGATCGTTACAAGTAAGGTCCGGAGCAGGAGCATTAGGGTAGGCGATGGCCGCTGCATGGTGGAATTTAGCAAGTTGCCGGAAAACGGCACCACCTACCCGAGCAAGAGTTATGCTCACCGGGTAAATCCGGAGAAAGGGAACTTCAACTAAGAAAGAATAAGAATAAGAAGAATTGCTTAAGTAAGGTAGTCGCTTCTTTTTTTCGGTATACTGCTCCACTCACAGAGCGAATGAACGTAAGTCAAATCGAATATGAGGAGGAAACTGAGATCGTTGTCCGATCTTTATCGTCGAATCCCCGAATTTGCATCTTCGAGTGTTTGAGCCGATCCCCAATCTCCCAGTATCAATATTTCGGCTACTCAAGCTGGAACAGGTACAGAAGTGGCTACAACGGAGCAGCTTACTCCTGAGATGGATTTACCGATTGAACTAGATTTACCCGCCTTTTTCACCCAAGCGGACTTCCCCGTGCTACCGAGTTTTGAGCAGACTACGAATCCATTCGACGATCTTTTTGATATATGTGAACAAATAATAGCTATAGTCCAACCATTTCCCGAATTTCAAGGGTAGGATTTGTATTTTTTGGACGAAGTTATTCATTGTCCCTTTTTTCCCTGATGGATGAATATTATTTTTTCATTGAATGCCTCCAAGGCATATACTTAGATTTAATCACCAAGGGTGCTTCTTCAGCCTTTTTTAACCTTTTTTCTTAATTATTAAATTGAAGTTATATAAAAAATAAACTGACAAAACGTCTGTTCACGGAGGTTGTTGTAGTTTTTGTAGTTGCAAGAATTCTTTTCTCACGATTGGGTTGGAGTTCAGTGTACCGCTTGTGACGCCTATGCTTTGCATGAACATCTCAATGTCCAAGATAAAAAGAACGAGGGGAAGAATCGACGAGGCGAGTGTTCTCGAAGAGAAAATCGTGATGGAAAAAGCGTGAGGAGAATTCTAAACTCGAGATGTTAGAAGGTGCAAAATCAATGGGTGCAGGAGCTGCTACAATTGCTTCAGCGGGAGCTGCTATCGGTATTGGAAACGTCCTTAGTTCCTCGATTCATTCCGTGGCGCGAAATCCATCATTGGCAAAACAATTATTTGGTTATGCCATTTTGGGCTTTGCTCTAACCGAAGCTATTGCATCGTTTGCCCCAATGATGGCCTTTTTGATCTCATTCGTATTCCAAGTCCATTAGTAAGAGTTTACGGTGGGTGGGTAAGCAGGAGGGGATCCCTGTGGTTAGACTAACTGGCCGAGAAGGTTTGCGAGGTTACTGCTATGGTGAAGTGAAAGATCTTTCACTATAGTGGGAAAAAGACAGGTGGGAGCGAGCGGAGCGAGAGCAAAGCAAGCTCTAGTGGTGGGTTGTCTTCGCGGTCCCATTTCATCGACATAGTCAGAAGCAATGGATATTGTAAACGCACAAGTGAAACACGAATAAGTATAGGTTTTGGGGGATGTAATTTCGATCTAAACCCGGAAACCCATATCTTTATATACAAAATTACTTCATCCTTTTTTTTAGCCCTTTTTCGTTAGTGCATCTTTCTCCCATGCTTTCCGTTGGTCAACAACCAACCAAAGTGCTCTATACTTCTTCACTACTCGTACAGGCTTGACGGAGTTAAGCTGTATTGAGGGAATCGTTTTGTCTCAATCAATCAAGAATGCCTCAACTGGATAAATTTACTTTTTTCACACTGGATCTAGCGCAGATCGTCTCCAACCCACTTGAACAATTTGAAATAATCCCATTGATTCCTATGAAAATAGGAAACTTATATTTCTCATTCACAAATCCATCTTTGTTTATGCTACTAACTCTCAGTTTGGTCCTACTTTTGGTTTATTTTGTTACTAAAAAGGGAGGAGGAAACTCAGTACCAAATGCTTGGCAATCCTTGGTAGAGCTTATTTATGATTTCGTGCTGAACCTGGTAAACGAACAAATAGGTGGTCTTTCCGGAAATGTTAAACAAAAGTTTTCCCCTCGCATCTCGGTCACTTTTACTTTTTCGTTATTTTGTAATCCCCAGGGTATGATACCTTATAGCTTCACAGTTACAAGTCATTTTCTCATTACTTTGGGTCTCTCATTTTCTATTTTTATTGGCATTACTATAGTGGGATTTCAAAAAAATGAGCTTCATTTTTTAGGCTTCATAATTCATTTTCTAATAGTTTTAAATAAGATGAGATGTCCTCTTCTAGCATAAGGAAAATCACGTGTTACATTAAAAGTGGACCTGAAAATATAAAAACAAATATTTCTAAAAGAATACCAGCTCTATTCTTTCTTTTTAGAGACTTTTCTTATTATGTGCTTGAATTAAAGACAATTATTTGAGCAATTACACCTTAAAATGTTTACTTGACCTTCAAAATATTGTGAGTTTGAATAGTAATATTGTAGTTTGAATAGTAATATTGTGAGTTCTAATTTGAACGCATGTTATTTTCTAATCAGATTATTCTTTTCTTATATAATATATATTCCAAAAACATAAATTTACTACTAATATTCTATTTTCATTTTCCTTTTTCACATGAATTATCGTCATTGGATTTTCTTTTTTTCCTTTTCTTAATACTGCAGTACTATGCTATTTTACAAATTTTAGTATATTCTCTATTATTATTACTCCATTATTTTGTGTTTCCAATTAAATGAAAGGTTGAAATATAACTGTGTTGCAATGTCGCCAAAAGGAAAAACTCAAGCCCAAATATAATAAGGTGGACCTTTGTGAAAACCAGCAACGAACCTTTGGGTGGAAATGACACCAGGTAGTCACTTTTAAGCATCCAAACTTAAATTTGGACGTCAGGACTTAGTGCCCTGAATTTTTGAGCTGCTAATTTGAAATTCACGACTAAGTATCCTGAATTTATGAACCGATTATTTTAAATTCAGGACATAAGATTCAAACTTTTGGACACGATTCTTAAACTTTAGGCGATGTCCTGAAGCTTAAACGAATTGGTTAATCTTTAAATACATTGTAAACTGTAAATATATTTTAAACAACGGGCTTAAAAATGGCTACCGGTGCACTTCGCGCAACCTTTGGTAGCTGAAAAAAGATAAGAACTGTTTGATAAAGCTATCGATTTATTTTCAATTTAACTTTAAAAACTA
This sequence comes from Nicotiana attenuata, assembly GCF_001879085.1. Taxonomy (NCBI): domain Eukaryota; kingdom Viridiplantae; phylum Streptophyta; class Magnoliopsida; order Solanales; family Solanaceae; genus Nicotiana; species Nicotiana attenuata. The sequence goes on from NW_017673029.1 coordinate 74,517, forward strand.
TTATTTTTTCAAAAACTCATTTTTCTGAAGTAAAAGAAAAATTTGGAATGCAAAATAAAAGTTGTGCCTAGTGTAAATAAAAGACAACTTTTACTGAATAAGTAATTTTTTTTCACCAGATACACAATTATTGCTCGTCAGTTTCTACTTAATGGCGTTGATCTTGATCACTTATTTTGGAATATATGAATGCTAAATTGGTAATGCAACAAACCTTGTAACAGAAGCACCTAATTAAATTCCCTAACTAACGAAATTTTCCATAATCATCGATAGAAACAGATTCTTCCGAAGATTTAATAGTAGAGTATCTATTTTTGGAGGTCTTCATGTAGTAAATTAATTACAACTGCCAACCATGCATGGTCCTGTACTATTTTATTTTATGAATAAAACAAAGGAAAAGCATCCACTACACAATCATCAATATATTCGCACGTGAACAAAATTATACTATTCTAATTATGGTCTTTCTAATAGATTTGCAGTAACACTTGCTGATATAAATGTGTAGTATTTAAAAAAGTGATAAACTATTACGTCAAATGAGCTGTTGAAACGCTGAGATTTGACTCAAAATTCAAAAGTACTCTTTGACCACTAAATGAGCTAAAAAAAGAGAATTCGAGCAAAGAAAGTTGTGCAGCAGTTAGAAAGACTCATATAAAATTCATATGATCACTATTAATGATAATTATGTGAAAAGCAAGTTGTCTTTGTATCAGAGACATCCAAAGACAATGGAATACACGACCAAAGAACTCATAGACAAATACATGAAATATTTACTTAAAACACAATAAAAAATTCACAACACAGTAGACAAATAAAAATTGTTTCAAAGCACTCCAGATCATACCTAAATGAATGATAAAGGTCAAATCAGAAGGTGAGTGCTGAATACCTTAGAAATTTTCTCAGTCAATCTTGTATCATTTTTCTCAGTGGATTGTTGAACGATCTCATTGTACTTCCCAGAATAGTAAGCAGCTGTTGGAGGAGTAACTTTAGGAACAATGGGAATCCAGCTTAGAGAGAGCCAAGCTGATGCTGCATAAAGTTGTCTTTATTTGCAACAAAAGAATAGAGCTAAATGAACAAGATCGTAAAATGCGTTACAAAGTACGTACTGTATTACATAAACAACAATTGCTTCTCTTTTACGCAGAGAGGTCAAGCCACAAGCAGAACATACAAATATGCATACTAAAATTTAGCAGCAGCCTTATTCCACGGTCAATTTTCCATACCACAGGTTTAACATCTTGTACTGGTAGATTTGCAGGTCAGCCTGCAGAACGGCAAAGCAAACATCTTAGAATCGGAAGGAAAAAGAATGAAAAAGGATTAACCTCGCCCATTTAGACATATCTTGTTCGTCAAACAATTATGATTCGGAAAGTATACTCAGGGTAACTGGATCCTGAGTGCCGTCGAACCAATTATATATAATGTCAACTATATCCCATAACTTTCAATACATTTGTATATTCTGAAAGTATACATAGATGACAGTAAGAGAGATTTGATAGTTGAGGCATGATCGGAAGAGTAACTGAGATCATTCAAGAATGCTAAATGTAAAAAAAGAAAAGAAACTTGCTCTCTTTAGCACCTGCTTTGGATAGCTCTTCTTTCTCAAAGTTGACAAATCTTTCAGACTGATGTCCTAGAATATACCAGCTTTTGTCAATTCTGAATGGGCTTTCTAGAAAAAGGAAAAAGAATTATAATTGAGCATCTTTACCATTAAGGAGGAACAGACCTCCTCTGCATAACTCAAACACGACAAATCAACATTCGTAGATTGGGTCCATCCATAATCAATTAACTTAATGCCTGTTTGTGTCCTTACCTGGCGAGCTAATATTTTCTTAATTGTGTCTGGATCTGCATGTGGTTGCACATCAACATTTGATATTCTAGGAGTTGTGATCTCCGTTGCACCCAGAGCAGCTTCTAGTATTGAGACAGCTGGATTCATAAAACTCAGCTAGACATAACTGGAACAATCAAAATCCAATGTTAAGATGCGAACAACATTGGCAATTGGCAGCCAAAACAACAGCGTTTGGAGAGAAAGGAAATACCGTCATTAGAGCTTTGAATCATTTTGCTTTTGCTTCTACCACTTCCACTCCTTTAAGACTGCATAATTTCCCTGTAAAAATATAGTCAACAACAAAACTGGAAAATGCTTAGCCAGGAGCAATATTGCAAAATGTATAGTAATAAATATGGTATTAGTCTGGTTATAGAGCATTTGAAAAAACTCACTGGGCACAAGAAATTTGCAGTCTGAACTTTGTTGGCTTCATCAACTTCCTCATTAGCTGCATCACACAGTTTGTGGACCTTCTCGGAGTCCAGTCCAATTATACTAACCATTCCACTTTTTGCAGCATCCTGAAGGAAAGGGAAAGAGTAGATATTTTAGAGTTCTATGCAAGATATATTTTTTTTTATCACTGGTTTGTTGAACATTACCTAGCTTCTCCTTTTAGCTTGACCAGCTTAAGCCCATCCTCGAAACTGGCAGAGGTAATAGATCAATGGGGACAATAATGAAATTTAAGCACTTGCATTTTAAAGATTGGTAAATACTGAATGATAAAAAAGTAACATCTAATACATACGCAACTCCTAATGTATGTGTTTCCATAAGGTTATGCAAGGCAGGAACCTGAAAGCTCCTGCAAACGCCAGAGCAGTGTATTCGCCCAAGCTTAGACCACATCTGACATCAACTGAAAGTAATTATTTGCTGAACACCAGCACTTTTGACATCGACTGCAACAGAGCGAGCAGCTGCAGAAGCCTAGAACACGAATCGCAATCTTACGAATAGACTCATTAACTTGCAATCAAATCAAATAGTGAGCAATCTGATGAAAGAGGCAGAGCAATTTAATAGCATGTTTTTAATAACTAACAAAGCATATTTAACAACAAGAAATATGACTACAAAATTTTATTGGTACCAAAAGGTGAAAGCTGTTATATATCAATTTTCCTTCTTGTTGGTGATCTTAGTTGTACCAATTTCGGAATAAGGCACACAGTACATAAGATCTTTAAAATTCTATTGATTTGGATCACTGAATGACGAAAAGTTCGTTCAAGTTTATTCTTTCGACCGTGCAGATATGCAAACAGATACAGACATCTAGCAGAACAAGTAATATCATATTTGCCACAATGGAAGATATGTTTACCTCCATCAAAATATAAGGATTTGCAAGAATAGAAGTTAACCTTTTGTTATTACATAGTAAAGGTGCAAAAAATATGTTTCAACAAGAATCGTTAAATGAATAATAAGCATACAGGTAATGGTAAAAATACCTCTGTAACAACATCAGAGTAATTCCTGGGACGATGCCAAACCTCAAGCCAACTTGCCATGAATTATATGAGCACATTACAAGAACAAAACTTGGGGCCATCTAGTGGAACTATTTATGGAAAAGCTTTCTGAATGATTTTATTACACTATATTGTAAGTTGAATGATCATCATCGCTATCTGTTGTGGCTGGTCGAATTAACAGCTTTACACAATTGGAACTTTTGCTCTTGATAGCGCTACGTAGAGCTGACCGTGGGAAAAAATAGGTTCGCGTAAATAAGCTCCCACGAAGTCCAATGTTTGACCTTGAGCTTTATTTATTGTCATAGCAAAACATAATCTCACAGGAAATTGTGTTCTTTTGAAAGGAATAGGCAATTTTTCATGTGCTGATGATAATAATGGTATTCTGGGAATAAATACATGCGTATTCTTAAAGTCCCCAGTGGCAATTTTAGCACTTATAACATGTTTTCGAAGATCACAACATATAAGTCGTTACCATTGCATAAACTTTCACATGGATTTAAATTTCGTAACAACATAATAGGACAATTCTTTTTCAAGGTCAATTTATGGGGAGGTAAACCAGCAGGATGTAAAGTATGCAAAAAATCTTCATATTGACTTTGATCGTTTGCTTCAATAGTCTCATCAAATGCAACATATGTTTTAGGATCACCAGGAAATTGAGCTATGAGCAAATCATTTATTTCACCGACAAAGTCATTTTTGGTTGTTAGAATTACACGCGAAGTTATAGAAGATGCATCGGAAAAACATGTATGTAGATCTGGATAAGTAACTCTAAACAACATATCTAATGATTGATTTTCAGAAATGAAAGGGATAACAAAACAATTAGGGATTTTAATTTTGTTATGGCTATTTGTTTTTTCTTGTCCATTTCCAATTCTCATCAAATATTCACAAAAGGTAGGATCTGTCTTTGCACGCATATTTTCTGATAATCGTAGTTTTTCTAGTTGATTCCAAATTTCAGAATATAATAAGCTTTCTTGAATAAAATCTTCTTTTTTCCCACTCCTAACAACCGGGAGAGTTTGTCTAAAATCACCACCAAAACGACCACTTTTCCTCCAAATAGAGCATTTGTATCCATTAGATCCTTCAAGAGAATATCAAAAATTTCTATCACTTTCTTTTTAGCCATAGATACTTCATCCCAGACAATCAGTTTTGCATCACGTATTAAAGCTGCAAGTGCGCTTTGCTTACTAATGTTGCAAGAATATTGTTCATCGATATCAATAGGAAATTTAAAGCGAGAGTAAGCAGTTCGTCCTCCTGGGAGGATCGAAGCCGCAACACCTGAACTTGCTGTTGCTAAAGCGACAAAACCTTTTGATCTTACCATAGCTAATAAAGTACGATATAGAAAAGTTTTTCCAATTCCTCCAGGCCCGTCAACGAAAAATGCTCCTGATTTGTTAGAAAATATCCTATCAAGAATGGTGTCATACGCTTTTCGTTGTTCAGTATTTAATTTTCTCTCTAGAAGCAAATCTTCTTCTCTAACAATGATATTTCTTTCAAACTGACAGTCATTGGTTTCTCTGATAGCAGCTGAAAGTTTAATTTCCTCAGGAATAAGATTAAATTCATTAATATCACGTCCCATCAAATGCAAAATATCATTAATATGATTTAAAGCCATAAAACGAATATCTTTAGCATTCATGTTAGGTAGAATCTTAAAATCTTCGGACATTGAATCTTCAAATTGTTTCCAAAGTTCTGCTGGATTAGTGGGATTACAGTACACCAATAATGTTGCAAATAAACGCCTTAAACTATATGGCATTTGATAATTTGTAGCTTCAGACATACATTCAACCAAGTTGTTATCACAGTGTAACAATCCTCTTTTTTCTGCAGCCTCTCTAAATGTATTATAACATTTGCCGTCAACTTTACATAAGTCCTGATATGATTTTAGTCCTCTAACGTTCATCAACAATAATCTAAGATAATATCTTTCTCCTTCTGTTGGATGATATGTTACAACACGTCCAATTACATTACGTTGTTTTCGACGTGTCCACATTTTTTCCTTAAATGACCATACAAAGTACTCAGGAAATTATTTATATAATAATAACAGTTGCATAGCATCTTTATTTGTTCTGTTCATAACAAAGAATTCAGTTAACATTGTTTTTCGAATCATCGGATTACTCAGTATTCTATCAACATTCTCAATACTTTTAAAAGAGACAACTTGTTGTCTTTCTAAATATAATTGAAGGTGAAAAACACTTGGAGTCATTTCACTTATTGGGAAACAAAATAATCGCCACGCAGCTTCTAGAGGCAAAACCCATCTAGCAGATTGATATTCTTTTATTTCATCTATGTCTGTATCTGTATCACTACCATGTATATGAAATGTAATTTTATCGTGTCCTTTGCAAATATATTTGTAAATATATTTCACTACCTTGATATCAGAACAAACTTCAACATTCATATGACAATTATACTTGCATAGCAAAAATGGATTATATGGAACTACCCAAGAATTATCGAGAAACTCACCTCTTACTTCTACAGCTTCTCCGGTTCTTCTCCTTCTGTATATTGGATATGAATTCTTCCCTTTTGATGTTTGTTCAGCAAAATCTTTTGGATACTTGAATTTGCAATTATTATTTTTCATGCAAATATTTGTAGGATTTACCTTTCCACTAGGACCATGCATCATATTTAATAACAAGTGAATATAGATCGCGATCTTTTTTAGAATCAGGCAATTCTGCACAGACAAATTTATCATAAGATTCAGGAGTCAGTAATTTGTGTTCATCAGCAAGTATAATAAGGAAATGAGCATGTGAAAGACCGCATTTTTGAAATTCTATAGTGTACATGAATCCAACAACTCTTCCAAAGATTTGTCTTTTTAAAATATCTCTCTTTAATTCTTCTACCTTTGCTCTGAAAACTCTACTAACTAAATCAGGTCTGTTCTGTACCTCATCAGCTAGTGACAAATGTTCTTTTATTTCTGGCCAAGAAGGATTACAAGTCATTGTTATAAAGAAATCAGGTTTTCCAAAATATTGTACCAATGCGATAGCATCCATGTATCGTCGGCGCATGTCCCTTGGTCCCCCTATAAATGTAACAGGGAGGAACGTTTTCTTTCCAATTTTAGAGGCTTCCCTTTCACCAAATCTTAAAATATCAAGGAGTCCTTGCAAGACTTCAATTCTAAATAAATCTAGATTAAATGAGAAGAAGTCTAATCTTTGTGTTTCAAATTTTATATATACATCTACTATAAACTGTTGGAATATTCTTCCACAATGTATCACTTCATTTGTTTCATTATCTCTTATTTGAAATTTGTAACAGTAATACTCTCGACAAGACACTGTATCTCTTTTTCGTTTTCCTTTTTGTAATGATTCATCTTCCATATCAAGAAATACATCAATTGAACACATGTTTGATATACTGGGCAACTGTTCATGTTCACAGTAAGCTCTACGTTTCGTCACATTATTTGTTTGAATAATTTTTTTGATTCCACAATACCATCCATTTTCACCGAAGGGATATAATAACGGATATTGCAATGGATTATAACATCCATAATAATAATGTACTAATCGAGCTCTATTACTGTGGGTATAAATTCGAATATGCGGTGCAGAAATGTCTGTAGGATTTTCTTCAAGCCATAATGCTGCAACCTCTGATGAGCTGGGTAAATTATATGTCCGTTGATCTAAGGTGAGTGACATTTAAGAGCAATATAGAAATCAGATAATTGGGGAACGTTTAAGAGAGATTTTAGGAAAATAGTGTATGGATTTACTTTCAATATGTCCATCAACTTTTTGACTATCGATTCATTAATTCTTGTCAAACAAGCCATCCTATTAGCTAGTTCATTATCATGATCATAGAAGTACAACTGTAAATTTCTGAATTTTTTCATTGGAAGGAATTAAATCATCTATAAAATGATACATTTGCTCCTGGACTTTTAATATGTAGATACCGCAATTTCTTCTCACTAGCTCTTTATCATACTTTACAAGTGAAGTAAATGCAAACATGTTATTGTACGTTCTAATATAAGTTCGAAAGTTTTCAGATTCTTTAGTATTTCCAAAGTATAACTCTGAATTGCGTTCTAATATAAGTTCGAAAGTTTTCAGATTCTTTAATATTTTCAAAGTATAACTCTGATAATTCAGGTGACATTTTATGAGATGTCAACCTTATTGCACCACTGTTACCGCAAAATCCCGGAGGTTCATATTCAAACCTCGGGGCTTGAAATGAATATGATGTCTTGTAGGTTTGGTTGAAACTAGAAAGCATGTTTTTTAGTTGTTGTTATATGCTGAAATATCTACGAATTTGAGTAGGTTTTTTGTTTACAGTGGTAGCTATCCTTTCCCGTTAATTTGAATCTTACTGAATAGATTGTTTCCTATTTGTCCTTTCATTAAATAATTATAAAGAAAGAGTAAAAAAGAAAGAATGTCATACAATTTAATTAATTGCTTTAATAGATAGAATCTTCAGTTATATTAAAAATATCAATTGACAACATTTCATGAACAAAAGAATGAGAAAGAGTAATACACAATTTAAGTTGGACCGCTGCAATTAGATAGGGAAATTTATTGCATTGCGGAAGAAGTGAAGGATTGATTGATAGATAAAAACATGAAGAATATGACTTGGTTGGAGCTAAAGGTCCATTATTGAAAGCAGAGCATAAGATCTAGAAAAATTTTAATGCTTCCAACATTAAAGAAAATAATCTTGAGACTAGGTAGTTTTATCACTTTGGGATAGCTAAAACAAATTTAGAAGATTTCCTTGGTGCATTGTAGTAACTGAAAGAGGGTAAATGAAGTGAGGGCTCCTGAATTTTTGTCCACACATTGATTTTCTTTTTTTCCTAAAAATCTACCGCCTGCTATGCTTGACTTTTTTTGGTGACTGTGTCTTTTGCTGAGTGATGCAAACAATCTCGAAATTCCAAAGTTCATATCAATTTAAGTAAGTAGAACACCGTGATATTTATAATTCTCGCTAATCAGTCATGGAGTTATTTTAAGAGTTCGGAATCAAAATGTTGTTATTTTGGACTCAAAAGACACAAATAAGTGTAAAAAAAAAGGTGACCATAATATATATAACGCCAGAAAACCTGGCGCTATATAATAACGGTTGCACCGTTAATGTATAGCGCCAGGTTTTCTGGCGTTATACACTGTCACAGTGATATAGCGCCAGGTTTTCTGGCGTTATACACTGACACAGTGATATAGCGCCAGAAAACCTGGCGTTATATCCCTCAATAAAAAACCCTCCATCTTCTTCACCCGTCTTTTTCTTCACCATTATTTTAGTCCCCTATCCAAAAACCTGGTCCCCCACTGTCCGCCATTATAAAAAAAAAATAAAAAAAATAAAAAAAAGTTTGGGTCCCCCCGGCACATAAAACTTGAAGAACGTAGGTCCCACACTCGAGTAGAGCTTCTTGTTATTGTTGATTCACGCTTTCGGAGTCAAA